>NC_049912.1:18964730-19254021 GCF_001411555.2 Juglans regia
CTTCCGCTCTTTTCCCAAAAAAACAAAAAACTAAGTAGTTAAAAATGTAAAAATAAATTAGTAGAAAAAAATAATAAAAGAAATAATAGAAAAAATTTATTTTAATACAATAGAGAAAGAATAAAGAGTGGAATGTAGAATGTTTAAAAAATATGAATGGTTAAAATAAAGAAAAATGATTTTTAAATAAGATCAATCCCCCAAAAACCGTTATGATATTTTTAATTAATTTTATCCAAAATTATGTAAAAATAAAAATAAAAATATATTATATTATTTAATCTTAAATATGTTTTATTCTCCATAAATCATATATATGCTCATTGATTCATCATTTAAATCTAAATTTTTTAATTTGATTTATTATGTTATATGTATGTTTAAATTAATTTTGAATATCGTAGTATGACTTTTCATGGATCATTTTCTTGAACAATATGGATAAGCCAAAAACTTTAAATCATAAACATTGTTAAAACTAAATTTCGAAATAAAAATAAATTGAATGAACTTTTTCAATTTTTAATATTGTTGAGATAAGGTTTTTAAAATAAAGTAAATGATGACTTTCTTAGTTATTTGCTAGTCTATATTAAGAATGAATGTGATAATTGATAATGTTTATTTGTTTAAAGTACAATGAGATTAATTGGCATGTTAAATATTTTTATTTTTTTACTTTAAATTCAAACTTAAAACTTCCTATATACTTATGCACGATTTTAAGTAATCTCTTAAATTTTGTTATATATAAACTTTCATATATCATACGGTCCCCCTACTACATAAATCTTGCTTCATCCCAGAACATAAGGATGTAATATGTCTGATTCGGTCAAGTTTTAAATATTTTTTAGAATTGAATTAAAATACACCTGTTTTAAAAATTTATAAATCAATACTGGACCGATTAACCACCGAAACCCAAACTTCCGGTTATTTTGATTTTGGTCTGATCCGATTCGGTTTTTTCAGTTTTACTGATAAACAAAATCACACTCCAACAAAAATTTAGCAACAGGTGACCAATTTTCCTCATTTTAAAGAGAGGTTGATCTATAAACAACAGTGGATGTGAATCAGATTAGATATGGTATTGGCCATTTTCAAGGCCAAAAGGGGGTGTTAAATATGCCTTTTAGGAGATGCTACAGAAGTCAGAAAGAACAGAAGGCAAAGTAAATATCAACCTTAAACTCGTTCTTTGATCTTTTTGAGCGGTTGGTCTGAGCCATGAAATGTGCAGCACCAAGTGGTCAACTTTTGGTGTGATGGGATAGCTCCAAACTCCAAAAGCATTGCCCATAAAGACTGGCAACAGTTGGGCCAACCAAGATATGATCGAAGAGATACATTCATTATACGTGATTCTCATGCAGACACGTATGGATTCGACCAGTGTCACCATCCAACCAACCAACCAACCCAAAAATAGTGAAAACAGAGACGATAAATGCAGCCAACTAGCTTGGGTCGTGGCCCTTTTTCTGCCGTTTGTGCAGTAAATTAAATCAAAAACCTTGGCCGGTTACTATAATCAGGAATTTTGCAAACTACTGCGCGCATGCGTGTGATTGGTCTTAATTGGCCTTGAACATGAGATGAATGAATTGAGTTTGGATAAAGCCCCGGTGAACAGATCAACCCCATTTCTAGCTAGCTAGTTATAACCACATCGCGTGCGCTAAAGAAAAATTAGATCCTTAATTCAGCAACTTCCATTGCATTTGAAAACCTACCCATTATTGACAAGTGTACTTGTTTTCTTTATTGCTTTAATGATTTACATTACCTTCCCAACATCCACGTACCTAAACAACCACTTTTGAGCTGCAAGTTTGTCAATATATATATATATATATATAAAACCGGTCGTCTATATATTGTACAACAACTATAATGAAAGTATTCGAATCCTTTCATATCTTTGCGTAAGCATTAAACTTTAAACGGTATCAGAGCAGTAACTAAAATCAAGGAGATGATCATGCTATCAGTTAGGTGATTTATATGCAGTAAGTAAATACATTCTATACAAGTGAATAAACTAAAATCACGGAGACTGTCTTGGGAGATTTGCATCTTCCATTACAAACAGCTGGTAGGTTTGATTCGGAATTGAGTTTAATTCGATCCGATACGGATTTTAATTTTTTTAAAATTAGTTAAAATCGGTCCGGTTCTCGATTTTCTTTTTTTTTTGGACCGGTATATATATTATAATTTTTTGTATTGTATATAATTTTTATATATAACATATAATTATATATAAAATAGTTTTATATTATATTATATGATAAATTACTAATTAATATAATTTTAAATTTTAAAATCTTATATTACTATAGTCTATAATACAATTATAATATATATTATAATATACTACAATATATTATCACTATAGTATTATATATTATAATATACTATAATATATAATATAGTATATTAAAATCGAAAAATCAGATTAGAATTGGTAAAATTGGAAGTACCAATTTAGGGGGTAATCGGTGCAGAATTGATTATTGAAAATGTAAAACCGGTGCATACCAGTTCAGTCCTAAATTTTATCCAAAATCAGACCAAACCGAACTAGTTACACCACTATATATATATACACTAGGTAGTAGCCTACATGCTATTCCTTGTTGAAGGTGCTACTATATTTTTTTATAAATATAAATTTTAAGATGTATATCAATTAGAACAAGTATAACAAATATAAAGATAGTTATTAACGTCGTGTTTCGTACACTTTTGAGTCAGATTCCAACAACTCAGATCTTTAGATTGTATCTATAAAAATAGAGAATAAGGCAATTGAGAGAGGGTGGCCTTGGGGTCGGAGAGTCTTTGATGCTAAAGTTAGTATCTTCTTCTGGAAGTTTGTAAATAATGAAAGAGTCTAGGGATCAGAGAGATTTTCTCATAGTTGGAAGTTGCTATTTATACCGAGAGTTTGGGAGAACAGATCGTGTTTGCCCCATGCAGTATGTGTCCTTTTACTATTCCTTTTGTCATAATTGTTTAATGCAATATGCCTTTGCGACGACTTCGTTGATGTGGAGTGTAGCTTGAGTAGTAATGCCATTAATACTGCATGATTTCTCGATTTACCTTACCCTGCTAGAGTCCTTAGTGGTCCGTCGATGTCTCATTGTCAAAGGATCGAGAGTCCTCTATACTTTCTACTCATTTATGTGAACAAGTACTCAAGGGTTGAATACTGCTTGAGGAGTCTCCAGGTTAGCGAGTCTCATCCCCCTGCAGTATGCTCTCTTGTGGAGGTTGTGTTCAGGGGGTCTGCCCGTGGACCGGGCCAAAGAGTCTACTTATCCTGGACTGAGCTTTCACTTCTTATTTTCTTTGTTGCCCTTGCCCGCTAAGACGGGGAAAAACCCCTTATAAATGATTAGAATTATATTTGAAAAAAAAATTATTAAATACATAACAAATCTAATGTTTAGAATCAAATATATTGAAATCATAATGGGACATACATTACTTCACTCGTTATAAGACCAATTAGACATGTACATATATAATAATAATAATATTATTATTGTTGTTATTATTATTATTATTTTTATTTTAAAAAAAATATTATTTTTAAATGTTTGAGAAAACTACATGGATATAATTCTTATTAGGAATGATAAAATGTAAAAATAGACTATTAATTTGAAATTTAAAAAAGAATAATTTTTTTTTCAAATGAAAATAATATTAATTTAAAAAGTGTTATTCAAGTATGATTCATTATTATGAGAAATAATATGAAGATAATTATTTTGTAAACGATATTTTATAGTAATAAAATATTATTTTTAAAATTTAAAGACAATATTTTCATTTTTGAACCTAAACATAATAATATTATTCTTTTCAAATTTGGAATTGCAATATTGATCTTAGAAAATAAAAAGGTGTTCTTACCAAAATAATTTTTAAAGGACAAAAAGTGTTATTAATTTTTTTAATAATAGTTTAAAACATAAATATAATTAGTCTAATGATTATGATTTATTTTTATGAATTACTAAGAAAAATAATATGAATATAATAATTATTATTAAATAATATTATATAGAGAAAATACTATTCCTATTACTATTATTATGTTCTAATTAATAGTAGAATAACGGAAAAGTTAATTGTATTTTTAATGATGAACGAGAGGACAAAAAATAATTGTGCAAATCATGAGGCTATTTTACTATTCTAACTAGAGGACAATAATGTAAATGTGGAAATCAAATAAAAGTTATTATAAAAGATGATATAAATAAAATACAAGTAATAGTCGAGATAATTATGTAAAGTCCAATAATAAATAATATCTATTGTGAATATTGAGGTCTAGCCAAGACATATTAATCGAGCCCACCCAAAAAGAAGAAGAAGAAGAAGCACCAAATGGCACGGTTTGAGGGTTAACTTGAGTCCCTCATCTTCATCCCTAGCCCCTACCCAACATCTCTCTCTCTCTCTCTCTCTCTCTCTATATATATATATATATTTCTATCTCTACTACATCTCTCAATACAACCTAGCGACACCATGCTCCCACCGTCATCTCCTTGTTTGTCCGATCCCAATCTACAAGCCACAACAGTCGCGCCACCTCACACCACTAAGCTCCTCTCTCTCTATCTCTCTCTCCAATCACCTCTCTCTTTTCTCCCTCGGCCTCTCTATCTCTCCCTCTCTCTCTATTGCCCTCTTTGTTTCTCTCTCACTTCTCTGTATTCTCTTTTCTGTCGCCACCCATGTCGCTGCCTTCGGCAGTGACGTGGCCAAAGGGGCCATGGCCCCCTAATTAAGAGTTGGCATATTTTTTCTTTTCTTGAAAAATTTATGGTAATTAAATTTTTTCTTTTATTTAAAAAAGTTAAATTCAAATACAATATTCATATTAGATTATTTCTCTTTTAAAGCTTGTAATTGTCTAGATAAAGCATATTTAACAAAACCCTCCACATTCACTGGACAACTAGCTACGTGTTGTATAATTACACTAATTAAATACTTTTTAAATATATGCTATTGCAATATATTATTCAGCGAAATACAAAACTTAGTTTATGGTTTACATATATTATGATATTACCTCTTTTATATAATTCCTATATAGTCCTTTCCATAGCTCATCTCACTTTTTGATTGCAATATATGAAAAGCTTAGGTATAATATTTTACCCATATTCATGGAAAAATGCAAATTTAAAATTTATTTGTTTCTTTCTTATTATTTACACATTTTTTTTTATCACTTCGTTAAAGGTATTCTTAAAAATATTTCAATTTAACTATTTGTTCCAGACCAGTATCCGAACCTTCCAAACTTAGACTTCGTCCCTGGCCCTTGGTGTTGCCGATCTTACTGCACGCTAGCAAGTCTTTGTCTCTCCCTTCATTCCACTTTGATACAACTTCTTGTATGTCGATTTAGCAAATAAATGCCTTAAGCCACTCATCCATACCTCCAAGTTGTTGATCAGAATTTGATGTGTTGGGTTTGGTTGGTTGCCCAAAGGGGTATCTGATCAGATCAACTGCGTAAGTCATAGTTGCCCTCTGCACTGTTCATATGTAGATAAACTGTGAAAGGTAAAAGGGCGACAAAATGGCGGCAAACAAATGTGCAAGCAGGGGACAAAGACGTAATTAATAACATTAAACAAATGGCTTTAGTAGTAAATAGCGTCTTGGTGGTATGCTCCCTCCAAGTCTAAGATTCGATTCGTCTTGAGTGCAAATAATTTTTAGGGACCATATGACTGAATGAACTTTCCTTTGAACTTCAAAGTGGTTGATAAACTTTAACCATTGCAGTTCTTACATGAATTCTCAAGCAAAGCGTGCATGTGCGAGAGTTAGTGCTTATTTTGGAAGTGAGATGGTCTAATTTCATCTCAAAATTTTTCATAAATTTATTCTAAAAAATCACTCAAATATAAGTACAAACACTTTTCAATTTTAAATTTTTAATTTTTTCATCTAATCATTAACTAACTATTACAACTTTTCTAAACTTACAAACAAAACACAAAAATAATATTACTTTTTTAAATTTCAAAACAAAAATTATATTATACTAATATCTTAACTTTATAATATTTTTATTTAATTTTTTCTCTCTCATTTTCTAAAATTTAATAAAATATCTTAACTCAAATTATTTTACTATTATTCACAGAATTCTTGTCTCATCTTACTTCCCAAACGAGCCCTTAAAGCATGTAGCATTCAAGAAGATTGAAGGAAAAGCAAGAGTGTTTATTTCTGAATTGAATTTCATCCAATTTTATTGTATACACAATATATATAGGTATTGTTACTTAATTGGTAACTAATAAAATAGAAATTCTCATGAAGTAATAAAGTCTACAATAACATGCTTCTTTGTCTATTTTTTGGTTGCCCACTAGTACCAAGAACAATCAAACGAATGCAAAAGCCATAATCAATAAAAATCTTAAGGGAGATTTCAAGTGAGAAATTTGGACCTTAATTTGTTCTTCGTATAATGTATGTTATAAGTTTAAAGGACGGTGCCACGTTTATCGCTTCCAGCTCCTTTTGGGAGCTACTATTAAGTATAATTAAATTTTTTTTTTAAAAAATTTATATGTTTTTTTTAATATTTTTTTAAAAAATAAAAAAATTATAATATTATTAAAAAATACTTACTTAATTATTAAATAAAAAAATAAAAAATTATTACAACAATATCAAACGATAAGAACTAATGGTGATAGTGTCATTAAAATTTGTGTAGTTATGTACTTTAAAAAAGGAAACACAATCCTTTCCAAAAGAAGGAAAAAAAGAAAAAGTAAAAAAGTAAACTCAATCCTAACTCTCAAAAGTCAAAGCCGGGAGGTAACTTAACTGAAAGACAGGGGTAAAATAGTCATCCGGGGGTTCACGCAGCCCAGCCGAACAGGCACGTGTACCGGTGCTACCGGCCCAACCGGTCCTTACCGCCCCAAATGGATCGGATTATATAATCTACCGAGACCCAACCCACCACACGCATATACAACACGGCTTGAAAGTTGACAGAGAGCAAACAAGAACCCTAATTCAATTCGCTCCGATCCAAGAATTCACTAAATCCCCCAATCGGCGCTATTATCCAAGATTCGCAGATCAAGCTACCTAGGAAGGAAGAAGACAGAACACGACACCATTGGAGATGATTGTGAGCCAGAAGATGGTGGCCGAGGCCGAGGTTATGTGCCAACCGAGCCTCCCCATGCTGGACGTGAAGTACCATCTGCGCGTGGCGACCAACCAAGAACACGCTCTTCCGATCGACGTGGTGGCCTCCCCTTCCTCCTCGTCTTCGACATCCGCCGATATTTCTCGCTTCGAATCCGTACGTTCCTTTGTTTTTCCCAGAGCTTTTCTTGTTTTCTTTCAATTTTCTGGAATTACTGGTTTCCTATTTTTTTATTTATTTATTTTTTTTTATCAATGGGATTATTTGTATGGAATTTTACAAACCACTCTTGGATTCTGGTTTTAACGTTACTTTTTTTAGGATTTGTTTTTGTTGGAGTCTCTAAGGTCCTATAATTGATCCCTAGATTTCTTTTGCTATAAATTCTGATGAGGTACTTATAAAAAAAAAAAAAAAATCTGATGAGGTTGTCTTTCTGGATCCAGCCTAAGACTTTGTATTCTGTTCTTGATGTTATGATCTTCTTGGGGTTTGTTCATAAGTTCGATGATTTTATTCGTATAGAATTTAAGAAATTACTTATGATGTTATGGTTTTGTCTATTTTGGGAGATAAATAGATACACACTCTTCAAACATCTACTAGGATTATGCTTGTTTAAAGTTTAAGCTAGATTTTTTGTTATTGTAACTTTTATTGGGGAATGATTAGAAGCTGTTTTACATGCACGGAGTTTGGAGTTCCAAAGCTTCTGTGGTTTAATTTGATGTTTGAGAAACTACTTGATCTTTTGAATTACCTTCTGGTTCTTTCTAAAAATTGAAGCGATCAATTGAGATAAGTGCAGAAAAAGTTTCAAATTGTTGGGTTTCCTTTGCGGTAATTGGGCTTCTAAAACTTCCTCCACCTCTTGATATGAGTCACGAGATGGTAGCACCACTGCTTGTGATCTGAAATTGAGGAAGAGTGTGTTATGATCCTGAGGGTTAAAAGTTTAACCAAATTAGTATCCAACAGTCCTATGACTTTTGGATCAATGGTTGGGTCTTTAACAATTGGTATTAGAGCAAAGACCACGTCATGGGTTCAAGTCACAGAGGGGGCGACCTATAAGCTGGATTAAAATGTCTTTGGTACTTCGTATGGGCATATAATTAAGTCATTGAATACTAATAGATGATTGAAACCACTATAAGGGAAAGGGCTACCACCGGGTCAGTGTCGATAGAGTGGGCCGCCGTGGACGTCGGATTCGGAAGCGTGGTAGAATGTTATGATCCTAATGGTTAAATGTTTAACCAAATTAGTATCCAACAGTCCTAGGGCTTTTGGATCAATGGTTGGGTCTTTAAAAGAGTGAGGGATAGAAATATGCTTCTGAGTTCTTGTGGTGTCACCTGAGTTTTCTGATTTTCTTTTTTAATTCAAGTCATTCACTATAGAAATTTAAAGTTATATTCTCATTTTCCAAGCATGTATTGGACATGTATTTAGCCGTTTCTTTGTTTCTGGTATGTTTCAGAAAGTGGCATCCCGGGTTCTTGGAGTATAGGTACTTCATAGATTAGAGCCATAGTTCCATTTAACTGGTGGTGGACTTGTGGAAACTAAGAAACTAATATTGAGATTTCTAAGATTTCTGCTGTTTCTAGTTATTGGCTTGTATGTTGTTTCTTAATTTTTAATTGGATAACAGAGGTGTGATGATATGTTAGATATAGCCGCCAGCTTTCATCTCTGTTAATAATGGCTGAATGGGTGCAATCAACAGCTTGAGATTTTATTTCTAATAAATAGAGAATTTTTTTTTTGATAAGTTAAAATATATTTAGTAATGCCTCTTCAGTTCAGGTCTTCAAAATATATTTAGAGAAATATATTATGAGAGAAGGAACAAGGCATTATTTTGAAATCTTTGACAGATGATTGTTACAATTGGTGACATCTGATCAATCTATGCAATGTTTTAATAGATCTGATGTTGGGTTTCTATTCTTCTCTTTTATGCTTCCTTTTGAAAGTTTAGTTCTTTATTCTCTTGTGGGTTTTCTGTTTTTTGTACAGTTGCTTTATAATGTATAATGTAGATACCTCTGACACTGGCTAACCTTTGTACATCTTCAATCAGGTTGTGAGTTGCTCGGACACCATTAAAGATGCTGTTATAGAATCTTCTGCTGCAAAGTTTGTTCCAAATATTCGTTCTGGTAGCTATGCTGACATTGGAACAAGGGAATCCATGGAGGATGAACACATTCGAATTGATGACCTATCTGCCCACATGAGTTCCTTTTTCGGGTGTTTTATACCAAGGGCATTTTATGCAGTTTTTGATGGTCATGGAGGGCCTGATGCAGCTTCATATATGAAGAAAAATGCGATGAGATTATTTCTTGAAGATGCTGATTTGCCACAAACATCTGATATTGATGCCATCTTTTTAGAAGAGTTGGAGAATTCTCATCGAAAAGCTTTTTTGTTGGCAGACATTGCCTTGGCCAATGAATGCAGTGTTAGCAGTTCTTGTGGGACAACTGCACTGACTGCGCTAATACTTGGAAGGCATTTACTGGTTGCAAATGCCGGTGACTGTCGAGCAGTACTCTGCAGGAAAGGAGTAGCAGTTGACATGTCTCAGGATCATAGGCCTTCATATTTACCAGAACGGCGGCGAGTTGAGGAGTTAGGTGGATACATCAATGATGAATATCTCAATGATCTCAGTGTCACCCGAGCCCTTGGAGACTGGAACTTGAAATTCCCACCTGGTTCTGCATCGCCGCTCATTGCTGAACCAGATGTTCAACAGGTTGTATTAACAGAGGATGATGAATTCTTGATTATTGGTTGTGATGGGATCTGGGATGCGATGTCTAGCCAGTATGCAGTCAGTCTTGTCCGCCGAGGATTGAGGAAGCATGATGACCCACAGCAGTGTGCCATGGAACTAGTTATGGAAGCATTACGATTGAATGCATCCGATAATCTCACTGTGATTGTTATCTGCTTTTCCTCCCCTAGTCGTGTACGTCTTGAGTCAAGTTCTCCTCAACGAAGGTGGAGGTCATGCAGTCTTTCTGAGGAGGCTCGACGTACATTGAAGAGCTTGCTAGAAGGGAATTGAATGTAAAGAAGTCGTTCTATTTACTGATTTTCTATATTGGCTGTTGAGGAGAGTTTAGGAAAATCAGCCAGCAATTTTGTAGGGGCTGGCTAGAAGTGATTATAGGTTATGTCAAAACCTTCCAATTGGAAGGGGTGCTCGTCGGCTATGGCCACCATATTTGATCTCTTTTTGCATTCACTATTGCCCTAATATTTATGAAATTGTGAAGAAGTGCTACAATTGGATTCATATTTGGCATAATTGTTGAGATTGTGGAAAAAGTGTGGTTGATTTTATTACATCCCATGAATTGTGTGGTTCTCAAGCAATGCTTTTTTACTTTGTGATATGTGGTCTGATAATTGAATGTTGTTATTTAGGACAATTGAACTACTGCAAGTCAACTTTGTTTGTGGAGCCAAATAATGCCTTCTCTTCGAAGCTAGCTTGATAGAATGATCTTGATTTGAAGCTTGAGAGGTTTCACGCTCACTTGTCAAAATCTTGGTTTAACAAAAAGAATTAAAAAACTCAACTGATGAGCAAATTGATTGATATCAACATATCAACTTACTTTTTTAATGTAGAGAAAATAATTAGGGAAGCTAGGGCCACCGAGAGAGGTGTCCCGATAGTTCCCACCGATAAGTGCAACAAACACTTTTATTTTTGTGCTTTATTTTTCATGCATTTTTTAAATCGTTTTAATCATTTTAAAAAAATCACACTTAAATTAAAAAATATTTGCTTAACTATTAAGTAAAAAAAAAAAAAAAAAGAATCGAATCAATAGCATTTGTCAAAAGAATGTCTCGGTGACTCTAGTATTTTCCCAAATAATTATAAAATATCATGATAATGATGTTAAGAGAAATGCTAGTATTTCATCTGAGTTTATCCTCTCACTTTGACCGTTTATATATTTTATTTTATTTATTTATTATTTTTTATTTAATGATTAAGAAAGTGACTTTTAGTGTATTGGTATATTTATTTATTTTTTAAAAATATTTAAATATGTTAAAAAATATGAAAAGAAAAAGGCAAATTTGTGCCAGCCTAGCACTACTTGTGATGTTAATGAGATGTGTGTGTATGGCCACCATGCTCATACGATTTATAAACGTATAAAATGGGGTTTATATTGATTGAGTTGGCTTGGGGATCCGTTGGATGTGAAATTATCCAAGTATCTATGTATCGTAACGTAGCAGAAATATCTATTAATTTACTCAATAAATTAGTTAGTCGTTAATCATACAATTATTTAATAATTAAGCAATAACATAAAATAAATTGCATAACACCAAAATTGATATCGAAGGGAAACTCTTTAAAGAACTCTTTAAAGGTAAAACATTACGGGGCAGTCAAACCTAGAAAAGTCAATTTTATTATTTGAAAATCAATTTATAAGTAAAGTTCAATTACAAAATCTTTATCAATTGACACTCTTATTTGACTAGATAAATGACCAATTTATTTTCTACTGCAGTAGCAGCTAGAACCTCTGACGATCTTCAAACATTGGTTTTTCTCCTGGATCTCCAGTGGTTGAAACTCGACCAATCAATTCTCCAATATGGAGCACGATCACACTCTTTGAGAGAAACAATATGAAAATTCTCTAAAAAATTTTCTCACAAAAATATGCACCGTAAAGTGCTCTAGAAAATATCTAGATCTGAATTTATACAGATCCTAACCAATAGGATCCCTTAAATAAATAATCTGAAAATCAATTCCAATTGCAGTAGGATTCTGCTGACGGAAAAAATCTGATAGAAGTTTGATCTGTAGTAGGATTCTGCTGACGGGCTCAGTCTGTTAGGACTTTCAAGTGTAGTAGGAATCTACTGACAGGAAAACTCTGCTGGGAAATGATTTTGCTGACACTTGGCACTGAGTCTTCTTATCAGATATATATTTCATTCAACTGGATAATTTCAGACTCATTGAAACTTGATTTTCATACTTATAATTTGGTATGTAATTCTTAAAACCATTCTGTCACGAAGACCTCTCTTAACAGAATGCTGACACCCGCGATAACTCTTCACTGCAGTAACAGATTTTAGATCAGCCTCTTCTTTGAATAAGTGTAGATTCCTTAGAACTCGATTTTCCCATTTATGACTTATCTAAACAATCTCTAATACCTCTTAGATAAACTTAATATTATTATAGATAAAATCAATAAATAACTTACATTCATCCAAAATTACTAACTTAAAGATAGGATAAACTCTATCATTTTAATCACCTAATCTTATATAAATTTATCAACTTAATCACCTAATCCTAACTAAATTTTTACATCTACAAGATGGTTGGTCAATCAATAAAGAAGTGTAATTTTATATTGATAACATAACTAAATAAAAACAAGTATGATCTTTTTCAAATTTATAGTTCATTTTTTTCAAGTAATTATTGAGATGCCAACAGAGGGGTAACCATAATTATATAATCTCCTTTGGCAATAAAAAATTGTCCACCAATTCTATAATAATGCCTCATGCTCACATGTCATGTTCCTTCTCACATATTAAATACCTTTCGGCGTTCTCTTTCTTCAGACCAAGTGATCCAGAAGAACTCCGAAGGGATTCAAGTCTCAATTAATTCTTTATAATATACTTATTTTGTATAAAAAATAGTAGAAATTGCACTACTATCTCATCCTTATCTTATTTTTCTGACTTGACATTGTTAATATTACCCCCATGAGCCCCATCAATAAATGTTAAAAAAATTATACACTCTCATTTATTTCTCTCTTGTGTGTGATTGAGAGAAAAATAAGAAATAGAGAGTTGTGTTAAATAGAGAATATGAGTGGTGCTGTGAAAATGGTAGATTATATATTAGGATCACATTGAATGGCACAATTTATGACTAATATGAAATCACAATATTTAAGAGATTTAAAATTAACAAGATTTAGGAGTGTTACTTGCCCTATACAGGCGGGTAGAACCTCCCCCGCCCTCTACACTCGCATGGGAGAGGTGGTCATTTTCCACCCCCACCTCGAGTTACTGTCCGTTTGCCCCCGTCTAACGGACGAATATATTTTTCAACCCATCGCCTGTATTTCATCCTAGGAGTGGGCAGCGGGATCCTGCTTCTGCTTCGCCCCCGCATGGCGGGCAACCCCGCTCTAGCCATGAGGGGGCAGGGCCCCCTGCCCTGCATCTAGGGCCCCTAACAGGGGCGAGTGGAGGGGATGGCCCAACTCCGCCCCGCCCCCGCTTACTTTTATATATATATATTTTATACATATATATAAACATAAATATATATTTATATTTTATAAATTGTGTATATTATCCTAGATCGGTCCAGAACATGCTGAAAAGAAATAGTTTTGTTTTGTAGTTTCTGCATTTCGCCGTTCCACAGCTGCAGTAACATTTTTATATCAAAAACTCTACATACAACCTACCTGGGGACTCAGCGCGGAATCGGCACCAGCATGGCAAATTGAAAACGCAGCGTTTGAATGGCAAAACAAAAACGTAGCATTTTGTTTGAGTTTTCTCGTTTTCATTTCTTTTCCCGTGTACATTTTCTTCCCCCTTTCGATTCTTCTTCTGTTTTTCCATCGCCCCCCCTTTCCCCCCAACCCCTTCGATCCTAACCCTAACCCCTCACTCATTTCCTTTCCCCTTCGATTCCTTTCCCCTTTCCCCTCATAAATTTCCTTCGATTCACCCATTCGAACTCTCACTAGTGATTTCCTCGTGGCAGACCTAATTTGATTCACCCATTCCTTCGAAATCGACCCACGAAACTGTGGTTATGTTCTTCGTCAATCACGGCATCTCACCTTCGTTCGTGGTCATCAAAATCCATTTCCCACTTCAAACCCCAGTCCCTAACCCTAACTTGTCCAAAATTGTGCGTGTAACCCTAACCCTAACCCTAACATCAACCCCGCCGCTTGATCCTAACCCTAACTTGTCCAAAATCGTGCATGTAACCCTAACCCTAACATCAACCACTGTGTAGATCAATTTAGTTATCCTATAGTTACGTGGATTTGGTTTTACTTTCTTGCAAAATTCAATTTTTTATGTAGAGTTTTTTGTTCTTTTAAATATCAATTATACTTGATAATTTTCGATGGCTTGTTTTGCTTTCCATCATAGAAATAAATTACATTTGTAGTGATGCTGATGGCTTTTGTTCTCGATAACATAACAAATATATGCTTGTGAAAGTCTGAATAACACCATCCATGTGGACGTATGTAAATTTTCTTTGGAGTCAAATATTTTCTTTACCCAGTGCGGACGATTGTAAATTTATGTCATATGTAGTTAACTCTGGATTTACATTTTCCTAGCCACCAAACAGAATACGTCTGTTCTGAAAACTGCCTTTTGCTACAGGTAATGTTACAGTTTCTTAATTAATTTTTACATCAACTGTTTACAATGTAAATGTCTCATAACTAATTTTACATCAATCTTTGTAATGTTACAAGTAATGTTATAGCTGTTCAGTTTAATTTTTGCATTCTGAATTAGATTTTTCAGTTAAGTTACAATATTACAAGTAAGTTCGATCATGGTGGACTTGTTATAGTTTAGCATCAATTCAGTTGAAATGAATTACAACTTGTTTTTTTTTTTCCCTAGTTTATCATATGAACCAGAACATGTCTACATTTGTATTTCAAAAAACGCAAATAATCTTACATCAATCTTTATAATGTGTCATTCTAATGTTTTAGTTTAATTAAACCTTTTTGGTCTAATTAGAACCTATTTCCCATCCTGGTTTGGACATCATTTCAGTTTCCCGAATTACAGGAATGGGGTCGATCATATAAATCACAAGTAATTATTCTTTGGTTTTCAAAAAACACAAGTAATGTTACATTTAATTTTTACAATTTGCCATTCTAATGTTTCAGTTTCTCAGTTTTTTAATTTCTTGTTTCCTCAGTTTCTCAGTTTTTCAGTTTCTTAGTTTTCCAGTTTCTCAGCTTTTCAGTTTAAGTAAACCTTGTTTGGTCTTAGAGGAACCTGTTTTCACTTTAACTTCAATTTGTTTTTGTTTTGTTTTTCCCTAGTTTACAATATGAATAAGAAGTAATAACTCTACAAACTTTTTTTTTTATTTTTTTATTTTCCCTTTACTTATCAAAACAATTGGTCTTTCCTGCTTACTTGCACATTCTGAGAT
The DNA here is from genome assembly GCF_001411555.2 of Juglans regia. Classification (NCBI taxonomy): domain Eukaryota; kingdom Viridiplantae; phylum Streptophyta; class Magnoliopsida; order Fagales; family Juglandaceae; genus Juglans; species Juglans regia. The sequence goes on from NC_049912.1 coordinate 18,980,219, forward strand.
GACCTTCGTCCAGATGTTATCATCATCACTACCATCATCATCATCATCAGCAGCAATGACTTATTCATACTTTGCTAAACCTACTGTCGGTCAACTAGTCTGCTATTGTGAGGTTCCAGTCACATTGAGATACTCACATACTGGCAGAAATCCAGGACGACCTTTCTTAGGTTGTTCAAATTATAACACAGAGGTAACTAAATAATGTGTATTATGAGATTCTAAATATAATGATTAATTTTATTTACATTTAACATTTTCTATATGTAAATAATCATCAGGGATTACCTTATTGCAAATTTTTCAAGTGGGCAGATGGTAATCACGAATATGAACTGCATCTTCGAGAATGTTTAAATGAGTTGTTAAGGGGCCAAAGAGAGCTCGAGAAGAAACTTGACGACATCAAGAAGACATTGATTGAGCTTTGTAAGAGAGCGGAGGAGACCGAGAAGAGAGAGTTGGGGCTTCAAAAGCAGGAAGTTGAATATTGTTGTTCACGCAGATTACTCTGTCTTTATTGGGTTTTTGTCATTATTGTGTCATGTTATGTAGTACTATATAGGTGATTTTGGAACTTGATATATGTTGTGAAGTTTGTAGGCTTATGTTAGACTAATGTAGTTGGTGCTTACTTAGAGTGAACCAACGAATTTTTGTATGTTTGTACTTAGCTTAAATACCTGATCCAACATCAAATTGTACCCTGGTATGTTAGACTAATGGTTGCATTGTCTGTAATGATGGAAGAGGAATATTTGCATGATCTGGCAGGCATGCATACAGATAAGATTGAACTTAATTTAAAGAGTAATATTTGCTTTTTCTGCACCTCCTGTTTTCAACCTACATACAACATGTTTTCTGAGAAGCCATGGAACCTGATTAACAACCTGATTAACATATAAATTCCTATTAAACAACCAGAAAACAGTTTTTAAAATTCTGCACATAAGCCAACTAGATTGATCAACATCCACATTCTAAATTGGACTATCGGGTAGCAGAAAATATTAATAAATTCATTACAGACAACACAACCAAATCAACATCCAAGACAACACAACCAAATCAACATCCACTTATAAATTCCAACATCTATTGACAATGGTTACATAACTATAATATCCAACTACTAAACTTAAATAGAATTAAGTGATAAAAATGATAACGAACAACATTATACAAAAGTTACAACTCATCCCTATCTATCCTGCCTTCAACTTCTCCCCTTTGCACATGCGCCAAGACATCACCTATTTGGAATCGAATAGGTGACATGAATTATCATTTGTTTCCTACGGGAAAGAGATCATTTAGTCCAAAGAGGCAAATCTCAAATAAAAAAATCGTTTGGCATTGTAAAAATGCATGACATCCGTGGATCGAAAGTGAGATGCAAAAATTTAAGGAATAAAACAGTTTAATATGGCTAAGAAATGCTTACAAAATGTTGTTTGTTACCAAAACATGCCATAAAAAACCCCCAAAAATACAGTTTTGGTTAAGGCTAAGAAACTTGGTTGGTTAGCAAGTAAGTTTAGATTGAGATGAAGTTGTCTTTTCTTGTATTAGAATGGCCCTTGTGAAAAGGACAAATCCAGACTTTTCTTCTCTATAGATACTGGAAGTCATGGAGCAATCCTATTTCCCATTTGCAGACATGATCAAGGAACTAAAATTCAGAAGATCAATCAAGATTAGGGCTATTAGTAAGATAGAAAGCTTTTCATGGAGGAAAAGCAGTCACCCATTATTATTTTTTATGCTGTCAAACACTTTTTCTACAGAGTTTTGCAATGATTTTTAAAAGTGTTCAAGTACCCTAGACTAGTTTTGGAATCAAATAGGTGACATGAATTTAAGGGCAATCAAAAAAAAAATATCATAAATTAAAAATACATTATATCCAACTACTAAACTAGTATGATTAAACAATTTACATCTCATGAATTACATGCAATACAAAAAAGGTTTCCGGATATTGAAATTATACCATCTAATTGTGCCGATTGTGATCCATCCCCGTAAGGCTGCGTCGGTTGTGATCCCTCCAACCCAATATTTTCCACCAGTTGTGAACCCTCCAACTCAAATTGTATCTGTAACAAATAATATTCAAATATGTGCCGACATATCATTACTCCAATCTTAGAAATAAACATAAACTTACACTTTCTTGAATTGCAACCACTGTTTCTTGAACCACGGTTCGTATGTCTGGAACAGTCTGCTGATATATATTCATTAGAAAACATTTCAATATTGTAACTCAAATATTGAAACATCATATACCTGCACATCATTGACATGTGTCGTATCGTCTTCTGAAGTACCAAATAAATTTCTACAAGTACCCAAGGCTAGTGTATCTCCTCCATCACGCTATTAATCACATAAGAAATAACAATATACATTAGTCTTATTTGTAGTTATAAAATATAAATAAAATGTCATTAAATATCTGCACCTCTTTATGTTTCCCCTTTCCTTGAACTCTTTTTGTCTTCGCTTTAGCTTTCCGCAAGTTTGTCTCCATCCTGGATGCTCGCCTCAAAGATGGGGGTCTGCCTTTCCCTCGTACGACACATGGACTAAGTACTTGCTTAGAACTACCAAATGTACTCGTCTCCTGTGTCACACAACCAACATTGGAACCCGTTTGGGTCATCGATGGAGGTTCTTGATTGGCACGATACAACTCAATCATAGAATATAACTTAGTAGTTGCATCCTCAGTATGCTCTTTCGATCTCGCTGCAAGAGTGATCATCTGATAACAGATATTCAACAGACTTGAATATCTATTAGAATCTACTCGCTGATTCTCTCCATCATAGCTGCTCTGGATTAACATGTATCGCCTCTTGATGTCTTTCCTCCATCTAGCTAAAATGTACTTAGCTGGCACAGATTTAATTCCATTACACTTGAGTACAACCAATATTTGTCGACACAATATTCCCATCATCTAAAATAAACCGCAAGAACACTTTGCAGACCCATCTTTCTCACTAATTTCCACATAAATTTAACCAGCTTAGTGAACTCTTTCAAGCGAACTTCATCCTCTAGTAGATAGGTATTTCTTGGACCATCACGTTTAAGTAACTCTGGATCCATATCGAGTATGCCGGTAACTTGCTGTTGCACTTCCTTGAATTTAGCATTTGTATATAAATCTTGAAACACTTTCTCAATCGGCGATCTAGATATGTAGGGAATTGTGACATTAAATGTGTGGAAATCTATGGCATTTTCATTCTCAATTTCTTTTTTCAACGCGTTGTCAAACTGGTCTACAAACTCTTTCAAGTTTGTCTTAGCATGAACATAACTGTCAAAAAATGCATTCATGCTCTCGCTCCGTTGCGTTGTACTCATTCCAGCCCAGAAAACATCTTTCAAGAATGCTGGCACCCAATGTACACGCTCATCATTTAAACTTTGCACCACGTATTCTCATGAAAGTTGTAAGTCAATATGAACTGACCCCGATCTTTCTCAAACTCTTCGCATGTTTAGGTGTCATAAACACATTTCATCAGGTCATTTTTCATCCCACATTTGTACGATCCATAGGAGCCAAGTTTTTCGGGGACTTTCTTTAGTATATGCTATAAGCAAAACCTATGTCGTGTGTTTGGGAAGACAATAGTGATTGCATTTTTCATCGCTCTATTCTGATCAATGATAATTACTTTCGGAGCCATTCCATCCATACAATGCAACCAGGTCTGGAATAACCAAACAAAAGTCTCGGTATCCTCACTGGAAATCAAGGCAGCTCCCAACAAAATTGACTGCCCATGGTGGTTTACACCAACAAATGGTGCAAAGGGCATCCCATATCGATTTGTCAAGTACGTGGTGTCAAATGTGACCACATCAGCAAAATATTGGTAGGCTGTTCTACTACGGGGGTCTGCCCAGAAAACATTTTTTAACCTCCCATCATCACCTATATCCATCAATGCAAAAAAGCCAGGATTTTTGTACTGCATCCGTAAAAAGTACTCTTGAAGTGCTCCAGCACCGCCTGCGCCAGTCGTAGATGTCTAGCCTTGTCGATGTAATTACGATAATCTTTTTTCAAAAATGGAAGATTCTCAAATCCACCGGCACCAACAACAAGAGACCCGAAACTTTTATTCATTCGGATCCCGGCCATATCATTTATATCTAAGACCCTTTTTACGGCATCACTGACTTTTCTATTACATCGAAAAAAAAGGATTTCCTTAGACTGAGACCGTGGTTATGAATATTATGCATTGTAGTCAACCGAAATTTTTCATCAAATTTTAAGGCATTAATCTTTGCCTTACATTCTGTCTTTCCTGTTGGACGTGGGTTGGCGACATTCAAAGTCCTATTTCGGGCCTTCCCACCGCGGGCACAAGTAAGGGTGACATATCTAACAGTCTCATCATCTCCTTTCTCAGTTCTTTTTGTCATCACCCCAAACCCGCATTTCTTACCATATTGTTTATAATAACTCATTAAATCTTTAAGGGAATTAAACTCCATCCCCGACTTCGGCTCCTCAATCATATCATCACCATCCATCTGCACATTCTGAGATGTCTCGACATTGCCATCCTCGGTTTTCCATGAATTTTTTCTATCCTCATTACTTAGTTCAACTCTAGAGGATGTACATGCTTCAGTTTTCCTACTTTTGGCTCTATTATCCTCTGAACCAACTGGTTTGCTTGTAGTGGAGCTTGTATAGGTGAGACCAGTCGGAGGTTCCAACGAATGTTGAAATGGGTAAACGTTCTAAAAAAATATTAAAAACAATAAGGGAAATAAAACTCATGAAAAGAAGGCAACTTATTTAAGTTAAATAAAATGTACGTTGAATGGATATTGGTTCCCAACTGGATATGATAGAAAAGCAGGTGACTACGCAGGCACTGGTCCATAATAACCAGGCATATAATTTGGGATGTTCGGACAAGTTGATGGTATGTCCTGCCATCATTTTTCATTTAAGTTATTGTTTTTTTTTTTTTGGGAAATAAATATTAACTCAACAAATTCTAATTCACTTTTCATATATTAAATGAAATAACATACCGCGGATCTAAGATTTGAGCTAGATGGTGTTAGCGTAGATGGATGTTCTTTCTCGTTTCCCATGCTGAGATCACCAAAATATTAAGTTCAGTACATACAAATTCTTAGATATAGCATGAACAATATAACATGCAGATCATGGCCTCATAGAAGATCATTTCATTAAGAAAAACATTATTTTCTTAAGTATACATTATTTACTTAATGACTTTATAACTTTATAACTTTGAAATTTACCTTTTGTTGAAATTAGTTGATACTGATTATGTATAATTAGGTTTGAGTTTTATTGTACTTAATTATTTTCATTTAATTTGCTTGCAGGAAGCATGAGGTTATAGGATTGTCATTTAGGCTGTCAAAATGTTTGATCATCCCATGCCAATGGTTTGGCGGTGGATCTTATGTCTAAACTTTTGCTCCCTTTTATGAGGAAATATATCCCTCCTCCCATGTCAATTTGTTTTGCCTTACATTCAGAAAAATGGGTACTTATAGATTGGAAGCTGGCCTCTATTTGTACTTTTATTTGAATTCTAATGATTTAGCAAAGGTGTTTTTATCTATCGTAGGTTATTGGATGCCTGTCTCCATGATTTAGCTTTTGATGATAATTCACTGTTATTTATTTATGTTTTCTACAATGTTTTTTGTTCACCTCCCCCTTCTTTGATGTAAGGTTGTTTTGTTTTTGGTATATGTTCCTTATGTTTATTAGGAGTTTAGACTCTTTCTCTTCATTATAGGAAGAAAAATGATATTGATTTAAATGACTTGAATCTTATTTATCAGTAATTTTTTGTGTTTAGCACTTCTATGCTGGTTTTCTGTACGATATGGGATCGTATGGTTGGAAAAAATTGCATGTATGTCATGTCTTAAGATTTTAGGTGTTGCTTTAAATGTTTCTTTGTTCCAATTTGATAAAACGTTCTCTTTTTAGGTTTCTCTATGTACTTATACAGGGAAGAGAATACATGTGGATGACTTTGATGTTCTGATGGCATCACTAAAGCTGATCCTAATTGGGATTAAGGTTCAGTTCAGTATCCACATTCTAAATGAATTTTGCCACTCTGTTGTTATGTATTATGATTCATTTAATGAATATTGCTTTGCTTTAGATTTTATGGTTGTGTGGTTTTGATTTGTTTCCGATTTCTTAAGGTATTTTGGGTACTTTTTGTCTTATTATGGTATGTCTACAGAATTTTTGATGTTCTCTTATAGGTGAGTTTCTAATTTTCTTTAGATTTTCTCACTTTTTGATTATCTAGGAGTTTTGTGCCAATTAGGTCTTTAGGTGCTATAATTTCACTAGTATTGATAATGATGGCACATAAATAAAGTCATTAAGTATACACAAGTATTAATAAATTTCAGCATCTAATGACTTTTTTTATAGGTAAATTTTAGCATCAATATATATTCTCATACACACATCAAGTGAAAATTAAGATAAAACAAAAATGTCAAGCTTAGTAGACACCAAGAGAAACAAATGAACTTCATCCTTGTAGCATATAAGACAATACAACCACATCAAAGAAGGAGTAAAATAATCTCAATAATAAAGCATTAAACGACAAAATGAAAGTGGTAATTAACTTATCTATACTATAAAACTATCTATTAATAATTAGCATCTCAATGAAAATATGGGTTCGATCATGGATTGAACTTTTTGTCTCGTCTCTTTCAAAGGGTCGAAGAAAGATAGGTCCAGTGCAATAGATATAGCCAATGGGGTCGGTCATTGTGGCTCAGGGCTAGCCTCTCGTGCCGAGTCACCAAGCAGGTTGTTTCTAGAGTTTTTGTTTTGTAAAGATATTCTTCTACAAACATCGCAGCAACATTTCACTTTAATTTCACTCAGATTCCACTGTACACAAACAAAACTCTAGAAAAATAACTTTTGATTACCGAATCAATTTCACCTTCACCGGCTTGAAGAATCGAGACAAACGAGGAAGACGTTCACGCAGACCTCTCTCTCACCCACGACGCCGCGACCCAGAGACTTGTAGGTTGTGACGACGGTGACCACGGGACGACGACCGGAATGGCCAAATAGACTTCCTTCAGACGCACGGCGATCTCCCTCTTCGATTTCGCTCGCTCGAAATCTCTCTATTTTGTTTCTTCTTTCGTTTCAACTTTCTCTCCCAATCTGCGTACAGTATATTTCATGTGTTTTATTTTCAATTCTTTTTTTTTTTTTTCAACTGACATGACAGATTGCCACATCAGCCGATTCCGCGCCGGATCCTCAACCCGGTTGTCTGTAGAAGAATTGTTTTTATATTATTATATATTTGGTACGCCAAAGTGCGCCATATTAAGCTCTCCTCCGGAGATACAGAGAAGAAGAAGAAGAAGAAGAATACGACGACCAAGGAAATGGCTTTGGCAAGCTTCGCGAGAAGGAAGGCCTACCTCTTCCTCTCCAGAAACCCCTCCAATTCCAGCTCCCTTGTTTTCAACTACTCCCACTCCCTCACTCCCTCCTCCAGGGGATTTGCCTCCTCCGGATCTGATGAGAACGATGTCGTCGTCATCGGAGGTGGTCCCGGAGGATACGTCGCCGCCATCAAAGCCGCCCAGCTCGGCCTCAAGACCACCTGTATCGAGAAGCGTGGGGCCCTCGGCGGTACCTGCCTCAACGTCGGCTGCATCCCTTCCAAGGTAGGGTTCTACTTGTTTTCTATTCCTTTTACACTCCTTTCCCTTTGTAATTTCTTATATACAAGTCCTTAATTTTTTTCAATGAGGGGTTGTTTTCTTTTTATTGGCAGGATTTAATTACTTTATCGATTATATTTAGGTTGTATTGCAACTTTCCTGCGTGTATCAAAATACACTTAACCTCATCATACTTTGGGTTTGAAATACATTTTGGGGAATCATTCAAATTGTGATCACATCATCATCTATGTAATCTATGAACCATAAAGAGAAACCTTTTAAAAGTCAATAAAAAAATGTATCAATTCATAGATTACAGAGATGATCTAATTGGTTTATCAGGTCTTTATTCACATTATCAAGGTTATTTATTGCCCAGTAGGGAGGTCTTTATTCATGTCTTCTGGGTAAATAAAACCTTTGTGCTCTTTAAGAAAATTAAGATTTTTTTTTTACAAGTAATTAAGAAGTTTTATTAATGAAACAATAGGCATGGCCCAAGGACCCAGGAGCTATAATAGATAAAGTGTTACCAGGTGCTAATGATCGTTGGATTAAACGCCATTTCTTCATAACTAAAATAAAGGGTGGAGTGTAAGCGGGTTCAATCCCATATGAGCGTTGTTCCATTTTATGACTACATGCCTTTCTCCCCCACTTCAATTGCCGTTAGTATGGGTCACACATGAAAGTTTTACTGATAAAAAGTAAGTATGGGTCACATATGAAAGCTTTATCTTCCTATTTCTTGTCTTCTTGTGTTCAGGCCCTTCTGCATTCCTCCCACATGTATTATGAAGCCAAGCATGCATTTGCCAACCATGGAGTAAAGTTTTCTTCTGTTGAGGTTGATTTACCTGCCATGTTGGCCCAAAAGGATAAAGCTGTTACTAATCTTACTCGAGGTATTGAAGGCCTATTCAAGAAAAACAAGGTGAACTATGTCAAGGGCTATGGCAAGTTCATTTCCCCCTCTGAAGTTTCTGTGGACACCATTGATGGTGATAACACCATTGTTAAAGGTAAGAACATCATAATTGCCACTGGTTCTGATGTCAAATCTTTACCTGGGATCACCATTGATGAGAAGAGGATTGTATCATCAACGGGAGCTTTAGCTTTGTCTGAAGTGCCAAAGAAACTTGTTGTCATAGGAGCCGGCTACATTGGCCTGGAGATGGGCTCAGTCTGGGGCCGGCTTGGCTCTGAGGTAACTGTTGTTGAGTTTGCCCCAGATATTGTCCCAACCATGGACGGGGAAATTCGTAAGCAATTTCAGCGTGCTCTTGAGAAGCAAGAAATGAAATTCATGCTCAAGACTAAGGTGGTAGGAGTTGATACTTCTGGAGATGGTGTGAAGCTGACACTCGAACCAGCAGCTGGTGGTGACCAGACCATACTTGAAGCCGATGTTGTTCTTGTCTCTGCTGGCAGGATTCCATTCACAGCAGGACTAGATCTGGAGAAAATAGGAGTGGAAACTGATAAGATTGGACGAATTCTAGTCAATGAAAGATTTGCTACAAATGTGTCAGGTGTTTTTGCCATTGGCGATGTTATTCCGGGGCCAATGTTAGCCCACAAGGCAGAAGAAGATGGGTTTGCTTGTGTGGAGTTTATTGCTGGTAAGATAGGCCACGTGGACTACGACAAGGTCCCTGGGGTTGTCTATACTCACCCTGAGGTTGCCTCTGTCGGAAAGACTGAGGAGCAGGTGAAGACACTTGGTGTAGATTACCGTGTTGGAAAGTTCCCGTTTCTTGCAAATAGCAGGGCCAAGGCAATTGATGATGCGGAAGGGTTGGTCAAGATATTAGCTGAAAAGGAGACAGACAAGATATTGGGAGTCCATATCATGGCACCCAATGCAGGAGAGCTCATTCACGAAGCAGTGATAGCTTTGCAGTATGATGCCGCAAGTGAGGATATAGCACGCGTTTGCCATGCGCATCCAACGATGAGTGAGGCATTGAAGGAAGCTGCAATGGCCACATATGACAAACCCATACACATCTAGGAAGTTGGCTATTACTTTCCTTTCACTTTTTGGCTTCAAAGAATTTTGGAATGATTACCTTCCATTTTCTGAATCTTCCACTCGTGGAAGCAGACGGTATATCCGAAAATAGAAATGTGCTGTCATTTCACTGTTTTACCATGACAAAATATTTTTGTGTTTTTATTTGTGTTCTAATAACAACATAAGATGGGTATGTTGATGTAATGGGGTGCCATTACGGTCTATATAACTGCCTCTATTTTGTCTCATTATTTTATACATCATGCATTTATATATAAATGCATGACATTGATGTTTCTGTAAATGCACACATAAATGAAAATGCTGTAATGCTCTACTTGTTTGGACACTTTCTTATTCTTGCAACATTAATCTGGTAAGTAGTAGAGTCAAGTGCTGTTCTTCACTTCTATCTATTGGATTTTCCTTTTCGTTTTGTGACGTCTGTACCTTTGGTGTCTGTTCTTCATAATGTTCAATATGCCCGGCTCTTTATTAAGTAGATAGAGTGTTTCGATATAATATTTTTCCCTCAATTTTTCTTCTTAAGTGATTTCAAATTTTGTATAATGCTGGTACTCGTACTCGCGTAAAAAAAAAAAAAAAAAAAAAAAAAAAAAAAAAAAAAAAAAAAAAAAAAAAAAAAAAAAATTGTAAAAAAAGTGGCATGTGTGTACAGATGAAGTCCATGTATATTTGCATGCGTATGTATGAATGTATATACACAAAACAAAGGTCGCAGTGAAAGATGGATCAAAACCAGATCGTTATCATATTCCAAGGCAGAAGAAAATAAATAAATAAAATGGTAAGAGTAATGAAGGTTTGGGAGAAGGAAACTACAATTCTTCCTTTTCTGTTTCATCAAGTGTGTGGCACAATGGAAGTTAGGGTTAAGTAAAGTGAAGTGATGAGTTGAAGAAGAACTGAAGTGAATGTCATGTGAAGTGGGTTGTGGGCCATGGGCTTTAGCATGCGTGGGCTTAATAAAGGAAAGGACAATTTTATAGTAGTTAAATGGGTCTTAGAGTTGGGCCATTGGGCAGTAGCCTTCTTGGATCTGCTAAGTCCAAATATCATTTTATTAGTTGTATTTATGATTTTAGTACCATTTTACTACAGATGATTCATAAAGAATTATGACGGAATTACTGCTAAGCTAACCAGTTTGCTAAAAAATGACAATTTTAAATGGGATGAAGGGGCACAAGAGGCATTTGAGAGGTTGAAGTCACCCCTTAGTCAACCACCAGTTTTAGAACTTTCTAATTTCCAGCTTTAGTTTATTATTGAATGCGATGCTTTTGGAGCTGCTATAGGAGTTGTCCTTATGCAAGAGGGTAGACTGTTGGCCTTTTTCAACAAGGCCTTAAAGGGAAGGGCCTTAGGGTTATCAACATACGAAAATGAGCTATATGCACTAGTGTTAGCAATGCAGAAATGGCATCCCTATTTACTTGGGCAGACATTTGTGGTTAAAACTGAATACCAAAGCCTCAAGTTTTTATTGGACCAAAGGGCGGGCATATCCATGGAGCAAAAGTGGGTGCCAAAATTGATAGGGTATGACTTTATGGTAGAATATAAGAAAAGAAAGGAAAATGTGGTGGCGGATGCTTTATCGAGGCAAGGAGAAGAGGAAGTTTTGGTGGCTATGCTCTCACTGCCCAGCTTTGACCGGATCACGGAAATTAAGGCTTCCTATGACTCTGATGAAAAGTTGAAAGATCTACTAAGAAAAAATTCTGGAGGGGATTTGGAGGGGATTTGTCATTCCCTTACTCCATGAAGGATGGGTTGTATTTGTACAAGGGAAGGTTGTATGTCCCAACTGACTCAGCTCTCATTAAGAAGTTATTGACATTGGTGCATAGTAGTCCTATGGGCGGACATTTGGGCTTTGATAAGACAGTTCACAGATTAAAAAGAGATTTTTATTGGCTAGGATTGAAGGCAGATGTTAGGCAGTTTCTCAGAGATTGTGATACTTGCCAAGTGGTAAAAGTAGACAATACACTGCCTAGTGGGCTGTTGTAGCCTCTACTACCAGTACCTTAGAAACCATGCACAACCATAACCATTGATTTTGTGGAAACTACCTAGCTCTAATGGGTTTAATACCCTATGGCTTGTAGTGGACATGTTCACTAAATATGTGCACTTTGTGCCACTGTCCCATCCTTACACAATTCGTATAATGGCTCAGTTATTTATGAAACACATATTTAAGCTACATGGTATGCCGGAGTCCATTGTGTTTGACAGGGACCCCAAATTCACAAGCAAGTTTTGGAAGGAATTATTCTTACTGCAGGGTGTGCAATTAGCTGTCAATACCTCATACCATCCACTGACGGATGGTCAGTCCGAAGCAGTCAACAAATGGCTAGAGAACTATCTGAGAAGCTTCAATAGTGACAAACCAAAGGAGTGGTCGAAGTGGGTGGAACTAGCAAAGTGGTGTTACAATTCTAGCCTACATGTATCTACCAGTCTCCCCCTTTGAGGCATTATATGTATAGACCACCTAGACTCCTCTCTTACACTGCGGAGACCTCTAAACTTGAAGAAGTGGATGCTCCACTACGGGACAGAGACAAGTGGCCTAGACCTTATCGTTGCCCTTACTTTCAAAAAAATGAAATAGAAAGAATAAGGCCCAATCAAAGCTCGTATTCATCTCTAGTCTTACTAGTAAGGAAGGCGGATGGCACGTGGAGATTATGTGTGGACTACCGGGGCCTCAATGGAGTCACTATTAAGGACAAGTTTCCAATACCGATAGTAAAGGAGCTGCTGGACGAGTTGTATGGGGCTGAGATTTTCTCTAAGCCGAATTTACAGTCTGAATACCACCAAATTAGAGTAAAATCCTCAGATATTCACAAAACAGTTTTTAGGACCCATGAGGGTCATTACAAGTTCCTAGTTATGCTTTTTGGGCTAACTAATGCACCATCTACCTTCCAAAGCTTGATTAATGAGGTGTTCAAACCTCATTTGAGGAAGTTCATCTTGGTCTTTTTTGATGATATATTGTGTAAAGGACGTGTCTCACTTCCAGTCTGCAACCATTCACCTACGTGATGACAAGAAGTTTTGGTGTGATACGCTTGGAAAAACTTTGATGCTTAAGTCAGTAAGTGTAACAAACAATTCAGAATTCAAAAGAGAGATCGATCCCTTACTATCAAGGGTTACCTAGTATATCTAGATTCCAACGTGATGCCTATTTGGTGCAGAGTTTATTGGTGTGGATCATTACCTAGTAACCGAGCTGATCACGTATCTACATGAAATCTCTATCTTCCCATGAAAGGTGGCGTGTGGTGTGTGTGTAACTTTGTTGGGCCTTAGACTCTCTAATTCCCTTCGGTTAACAAAGAGCCTTTTATACTAGGCTTCTTTCATATTGGGCTTTTTTCACAGAATGGGCACTCAACTAAAATAGACCCTCCATCTACCCTGCTAATTCTCTTCGCCCTATGGCGTAGGGAATTCATGCTTGATAAATCTGGCTGCCTCATAAGTGTTGTGATCCTCATTATGGGTCCCTTTTTTGTTTTCAGCCCTAAATCTTTTAATGGCTTACCACAGGCTTTAGGAATGTGCAAGGCGCATGGCGCATAGGAAAGTAAATGGCTGTTGGGACAAGCCCATCCCATCTATGAACCATTGAGTACCCATTGGTCTTTCACATTCCTCTTCTTGTGCCGTTTCACTTTTTCAAAAATCTAGGAGCCCCCATGATTTCCCACTGACGTGGCGAAAAGGGAGGGGGCTTTCGTGTGACGGTTACTTTTTAGCTTCAATGTCAGGCCATGATGTCTACGGCTGCTGGCGTTTCGTATTTGCCCTTCTTTAAATACTCCTTCTTTATCTTCCTCATCCTTCTCTCTGCTCATTTTTCCTCCTTGTGTCTTTCTTGCCCGTGCTTCCTTTCTTGTTCTTGTTTCTTGCACATTCTGTCTTCTTTGTCTTCTTGCTTCTTTTCCCTTCCCGTTTTCATGGTTGAACATGGTGACAGCTCTGTACAACCATTTCAAGTCCCAGTGGGCACGACCTTCGACGGGCATGGGTGGCGTTCAGCCCTCCGAAAGAAGCATCTTCCCGAGACTCGGGAGGAACATGGCATCCCTAAGGAGGCAGTGATGGAGGTTCCCCGATCAAGGTGCTGTGACGATGAGGGTTTTGCAGGCAAGGTTACTCTGACCACATCCCTGATGTCCCATGGGTTGAGACTTCTCTTCTATTGCCCCCTTCGCGACATCTTGGACTTACTTGATATAGCGTCCGCTCAACTCCAACCTTTTGCATTGAAGACTTATCTTTGTGCCTGCATTGTTTTCCGCATGGTCTTGGAGCCTCTTGGGGATCTTTACCCAGACCTAACTGCCCGAGAGTTTTTGGCTTTCTACAACATGAGGCCAGCCACCAAGGGCAATGTTGCCAGCTTTCGCAAGAAAGATAAATGGCAAAATTTGGCCTGATTTGAAACTCGGTATTCTAATGCCAAAGCTTGGACAACCAAGTTTTTCTTTATCACTGGCCAGGGCTGGGACTTTCTCGCCCAAGAAGCTCTTTTCAGAGATTTTCTAGTTAGGGTGATCTGGTGCCCCCTTCCTGACGATAAGAGTTTGTGGGCAACTAGGCCGCCTTTGTCTCATCGGGAGCTGGCCTGAATTGAGATTGTTTGTTCTTGGTCTGCGGCCCACCTTGAAGATCTTTGGACTGATTTTTTGCTGACGCCTAATTACATTGACCGATTTTTTATGTCTCCCAATCGCTCCCATGTTCAGGGGTGTTCGTTCATGATTTCAGATATAATTCATGCTCCTTTACGAAAACCCTTCGAGCAAAATAAGGAGGATGGCCAGCCCGAGCAAGGAAAGAAGGAGAAGAAAAAGAAAATGTCTGAAAAGAAAGAAAGTGAAGAGAAGAGGGAAATAAGAAACAAGAAAAAGAATGATGATAAAAGTCAGAGAAAAAGAACTCACTTTGAAGATGCTTTTACCTCATTGCCTCCACAAAAGAAAACTTTGGCGCCCTCAAAGGGTGCCCATGCCCAAATGCCCATGTCGCCAGTCACATTCGTGCTTCTCGTGTCATTGCCTATGGAGGCTTTGGCGTCCTTCGAGGGCACCCAGACTCAGATGCCTATTCAGCCAACCACTACTGCGCTCCCTGTGTTGCAGTTAGAGGAAACTGCCGCACCCTCGGGGGGCGGTCAGGCTCATCCGCCCACCTTGCCGGTTACTGTCACACTTCCAGTACCATTCGGTTCCTGTGCGTCCTATATCTGAATTTTCAGTTGTTGAAAGTCGGGTGAGGGAGGGAAAGCTGGATGCTGAGGTTGTGACCGCTCTTAACTTGGATGCTGTCATAGGCATATGGGTTCGCCCACCCATGGCGGGTGGTCTCATTCCTTCCCCGGCTAGGGATGTTCGTGAAAATTTGGGCGTCAGGGCTGCTGATCAGGGCGGCACCTTTGGGCATACATCCTCTTGCTGTGAGGACGTTCGCGTCGAGGCGAGGGCAAAACAACCCACCCAGGGACCTTGCCAGTCATTGTCTCTGAGGGAAGTACCCCTTCGTTGGTTGGCAGTGGCGAATGCCTCTCTTTTCCTCACCTCTGTACCCTATCCTTTGGGGGAGACACCGACTCCCTCTTCGAGGCTGACTTGGCTTGCACCAAGTCCCCCCTTCCACCTATACACCTCAGGGGTCTGCTAGAGAGGGTGGCAGATTCAACCCTGAGGCTTGTAAAGGCTTCCTCACTCAGGGTTGTTCCTAGCCCTAGGGAGATAATTGGTGGTGATGCCAGTGGCAGTGCCTCATCTACTTCTGCCAATGCCCAAGCTGAAGCCATTGCTCAGATGGCTAACTATTTAAAAGACTGGTTTTCTGAGGTACCATGCGGCTTATTTTTCTTCTTGTTGTGCTTCCACGCAGTTTCTTACTTGGGTTGTTTCACCTTCTTTTGTAAGGCATTAATGATTTGGTAGTGTGGATTGTGGTAGCTCGTGTTGTCTAGAGAAGGAGGTTAAGGAGCGGTGAAAGTTGTGCTATGTCACCAAGCGCGCTTCCGAGAAGTGACAGGTTGACAGGGCTGAGCTGGATGCCATGGTGGAGAAGAAGGAAGAGCTTGAAGTACTGCTTGAGCAATCGGAGGGTTACTCTCATTTGCTGCAAGGCGACTTGGAGATTCGCGAGGAAGAAGTCCTTCAACTCCGTGAAGCTACGCGCCTTACCCAAGAGGCAAAAGTCAGGGATGACTTTGCCCTGAAGCTCCTCCAGTCTGAAAGGGACTCGACGAGGTCCCAGCTCTCGAAGGCTCAGAAAGTCTTTGAAGCCGAGTTGGCCCACCTTAACTCTGACCTTCTCGCCCGTAGCAAGGACTTAGACTCGACCCGCAAAGAGTTAACTCGTTCGTAGACGTATGGTCATGAGTTATCCTAGTAGCTGGCGGCCTCCTTGGAGAAAGCCTGCGTTACTGCCCTTAATCTTTCTGAGGCGCAAGGGGCTTTGGCAGAGCTCCAAGAGCGCCATCAGAAGTATAAGGACGACTGCAGGGACTCAGACGAGAACCTTAGGAAGGCAAATTTGGTTGCAGTCGTCAAGAACAAGTAGTTGACCTAGAAAAAAGACGAGCTTGCTAATGCCCAGGCTGAGATTGAAAGCCTACGTGGTCAGTTAGCTTGCATCCATGCTACCAGGGATTGCGCCTTTGCTTACGGCTATGGTGCTGGCATCCTAAGGCTCAGGGCCCGCCTTGTGATCGATCCTGCTACGGACCTTGCGGCCTTGAACCGGGGCTTATTCTCTCCTGAAGAAAACAACTACCTTCGGGTTGACACTTTTAGGCAGGATGAGATGCCTGATGCTTTTATAGGCGTACCTTTTCTACCGCCTCCAGATGATGCTCCTTAGTTTCTTGGCCCCTCTATTTTTTTCTTAGAATTTTTGTATTTTGCTCTTGCTGTACCTTCATTTCGTTAAATAATGGACTTTGGTTTGTTCTAAAACCTGTAATGATGTATATCTGTTAATTTCCTTGTTATACGTCTTTGGTTCCGGGCTTTCTACTTTATTTGGGTTGCTTGCTCTTTTGCCTTTGGTCTTGTAAACCGCTAGAATTCTTGAGAGGGTTGACGTGGTTTGATGACCTCCCTTTTTCGCGGCACCACAAGCTACTAAGGATTGCTTTTGGTGTTTAGGGGTGGCGTGGTCTAATGACCTCTGCGCCCTTTTTCGTGGCACCACAAGCTGCTAAGACTTGCTTTTGGTGTTTAGGGGTGGCATGGTCTGATGACCTCCATGCCTTTTTTCATGGCACCACAAGCGGCTAAGGTTTGCTTTTGGTGTTTAGGGGTAGCGTGGTCTAATGACCTTCGTGCCCTTTTGTATGGCACCACAAGCTTCTAAGGCTTACTTTTCGTGTTTAGGGGTGGCGTGGTCTGATGACCTCAGCGCCCTTTTTCATGGCACCCAAGCTGCTAAGGTTTGCTTTTGGTGTTTAGGGGTGGCATGGTCTAATGACCTCTGCTCTCTTTTTCATGGCACCACAAGTTGCTAAGGCTTGCTTTTGGTGTTTAGGGATGGTGTTGTCCGATGACCTCCGCGCTCTTTTTCATGGCACCACAATCTGCTAAAGCTTGCTTTTGGTGTTTAGGGGTGGCGTGGTCTGATGACCTCCGCGCCCTTTTTTGCAGCACCACAAGCTGTTAAGGTTGGCTTTTGGTGTTTAGGGGTGGCGTGGTCTGATGACCTCCGCACCCTTTTTCGTGGCACCACAAGCTGCTAAGGCCTGCTTTTGGTGTTTAGGGATGGTGTGGTCTGATGACCTCCACGCCCTTTTGCTTGGCACCACAAGCTGCTAAGGCTTGCTTTTGGTGTTTAGGGATGACGTGGTCTGAATGTAACGTCACGAGCTTCAATGGTTCGTTGACTTCGGCATGTTGCTAACTCTATTTGTCCTTGACTTCCACATCCTTTTCTAAAGTCACCGCCAAAGATGAAGGAAGAAGGACTGCCGGTGCCTCACTTTGTCATGCTATAACACAAACCTTACTTCGGCCTTGTCTTAATTCTTGCACATAGCACTCCAGTGCCAAAGCTTGCTTGCCTCGCGTCCCCCACCCCGTTATTGGTTGGAGACTTTATCTTGAGGTAGTATGTGGATGTCACTGCTCTGAAATGGTTGAGTGTTGATCTCCCCAATATGGCATTGTAAGAAGAGGGAGCTTTCACTACCAAGAAATCGGTCATGGTGGTTGCCGTTCGTGCTCCAGACCCGGCAGTCACCAGAAGGGTGATAGTTCCAATGGGCTGGATCGTGTCCTTGGAGAAACCCTTCAATGGTGTTGGGGAGGGCCTTAGTTTACTAGTGTCGATACCCATTTTGATGAACGTCTCCCAAAATAGTATATCGGCTGAACCTTCGTTGTCGATTAGTACCCGCCTAGTTGTATAGTTGGCTATCACAAGGGTGATCACCAAAGCATCATTGTGCTGGTACAATACTCCTTCCCGATTCGCCTCCTCGAAAGATATTACCACCCTATCACCACCAAGCTTTTGCTGCTTGGAAGCTCTATCTGCCACACATACCTCTTCATATCTTGCCTTTCGTGCATACGCCTTCCGGCTAGATATGGATATGCCGCCTCATGCAAAGCCCCCTGCTATCGTCCTAATTTCTCCTATGGGCGCCCTGTTCCTATCGCCTATTGGGGGCGCCCTGTTCCCATCGTTTTGGCGGCTACTTGCTCGGTGCCGTTGCTCAGGATTACTACTCCTCCTGGTCTAGCGCCTTCTGGGTTTTGAACGTTCTGCAATCATTCATTCCAATTCCCCTGTTCATGCTAGCTCAGTAACTCTATTCTTCATAGTCATGCAGTCTTCGGTCCAGTGTGACCCAGTCTCGTGGTATTTGCAGCAATGACTGCCTGTCTTGAGCTGACGCTATTCCTCCTTGTCTTTCTCATCCTCTCACACGTTCAGATTGTTATGTATCAGTCTAGGATAGTCTGGCTGCTTTTCTCACTTCTTCTCTTGCCGACTTGCACCAGTTTTTCTGTCGACCTGCCCGCTCCTCCGTTTGGCCTTGTTGTTTGCCTTACAAGGATCCACCAAGGTCTGCAGAGTATCTTTAGCATTAACGAAATCATCTGCTTTATCCATGAACTCCTTGAGGGTGGAAGAAGTGTTTATGGCCAATTCTGCCATAAAGGGACTCCGTAGCCATATCCCACCTAGGAGGGCGGCGAGGGTGATCTTTTCCTCCTGGTCGTCTATTGTCAAATGTTCTTTGTTGAAGCAGGTAAGGTAGTTCTTCAGGTCTTCATCTTCTTTTTGCTTGACCGTTAGCAGGTAGGCGGCTGGGCGCCGACGCCTCCTGTTGGGCAAAAACTGGGTTAGGAATTGTTTAGCTAATTCTTTGAAACTGTCTATTGACCTTGGCCTGAGGGTCTCAAACCATCCTCTTGTTGTTCCCTTTAAGGTTAAAGGGAAAGTCCGGCATGCAATCTCGCCTGGAAACCCGTGGAGCATGATGTGGGCCTTGAAGTTCTCTAGATGGTTTATTAAATCTTTGGACCCATCATATATGTCTACCTAGGGTATCCTGAACTTTGGCGGGAGGGGCACGACCATGATCCGTTCGCTATATGGCATATCTGTTTGGTTTAGCATGCAATCCACTGAGAAGGATCCCTCTATCCTCTTCACCATCTCCTCATGTTTTTCTGTCAGTTCTTTCAATTCTTCATGCATTTTTTTCTTCTCTGTTCATCCTAAGTTTGACTCCATGTTGCACGGTACCTCCCACTCACCTTGCTCACTGTGAGTGGGTATGGTGGTATCACTAGATTCAGCATTCTTTCATCGCAAATCATCGTTTTCCTTTTTTAGGATCTCCATGGCTTCCAACGCCTGCTTCAATTTTTCTTCGGCTGCTTCTAGTCATGCCTCCACGGATGTTGGCAACGGATCCATCGCTCGGCTTGGTAAGGATCGGGTTATAGTTGGCATGTGAGAAACACGTAAAGAGAAATGAAGGATCTCACAGACGGTGTCACTGTAAAGGACATGTCTCACTTCCAGTCTGCAACCGTTCACCTGGGTGATGACAGGAAGTTTCGGTGTGATACGCCTGAGAAAACTCTGATGCTTAAGTCAATAAGTGTAACAAACAATTCAGAATTCAAAAGAGAGATCGATCCCTTACTATCAAGGGTTACCTGGTATATATAGACTCCAACGTGATGCATAGGCTCTCCATATTGATTTACAGCAAATCTGAAATTGACAATTTAAGACACTTGCAGGTGTCTCTTGAAACCCTAAGAGGTCACAAACTTTATGCTAAACTCTCTAAATGTAGGTTTGGGAGCAAGGATATTTCCTATTTGGGCCACTTAATTTCAGCCCAATGTGTAATGGTAGATCCAAAAAAGCTACAAGCCATGAAGGACTGGCCCCAACCTGGATCCATCAAAGCATTGAGAGGCTTCTTGGGGCTAACATGATACTATAGAAAGTTCATTAAAGGCTATGGAGAGCTTGCTGGCCCATTGATCAGAATGTTGAAAAATGAGAGTTTTAAGTGGAGTGAAGAAGCAAAGGTGGATTTCTACAGGCTAAAGGAAGCTGTCAGAACCCCCCTAGTGCTTGTATTACCAGATTTTGCATCACCTTTCACCATTGAGTGTGAAGCTTCAGCCACTGCTATTGAGGTTATTTTGATGCAACAAGGAAGGCCTATTGCCTACTTCAACCAAGCTCTTAAGGGGAGGACTCTACTCCTATCGACTTATGAGAAAGAGATTTTTGCTCTAGTATCCACGGTGGTTAAATGGAGGCCCTATCTATTGGGTGGAACTTTTAAAGTCAAAAATAATTAGTAGAGCCTCAAACACCTATTGGACCAAAGGGTAGGAACCCCAATGCAGCAGAAGTGGGTTTCTAAGCTTATGGGTTACGACTTTGTGGTGGAATACAAAAAGGGAGCTGAGAATCGAGTCACAGATGACCTGTCAAGAGTAGATCAAGAGGAGGAAGAAAACTTGATGATGATTTCTTTTCCCACAGTTGATTGGTTAGAGAACCTAAAGACTGCCAATACCACTGACCCAAAGGTACAATCTCTAATATCTATACTTAATGAGAACAAGCTAGGCCCTTGAGTATACCATGAGATCAGATCTTTTATTATACAAACACAGGTTGTACATCCCTCATAACCCTGAGTTTAAGAAGAAGCTTCTAGAATTGGGCCATAGTAGCCCTTGGGGGGTCATTCAGGGTTTGAAAAAATCATACAGAGGGTGAGGAGAGATTTTTTCTGGCCCGGGCTTAAGAGTGATGTTAAACAGTTTATTAGAGGGTGTGATTTGTGCCCAAGAGTTAAATCCTCTAATGACCTACCTAGTGGACTGCTCCAGCCACTTCCAATTCCCTCTCAACCATGGACCCATATTACAATAGATTTCATAGAAGGCTTTCCAAATTCTAAGGGATTTAACAGCCTATGGGTGGTTGTTGATCCCCTCACTAAATACAGCCATATAACACCATTGAAACACCCCTATACTGGTAAGGATTTAGCAAATCTATTTCTCAAGCACATATTTAAACTGCATGGTCTATCTCAGTCTATAGTCTCGGACAGGGATAGATCTTTCACCAATAAATTCTGACAATAACTGTTTAGCTTATGAGGGGTTCAAATGGCACTATGCACAACATATCATTCTCAAACTGACAAGCAATAAGAGGCTGTAAACAAGGTCTTGGAAAATTTCCTGAGATGTTTTTCAAGAGAGAGACCTAGGGGTATTGTGGATACCCCTTGTGGAGTGGTGGTACAATTCCACTCCTCACATGTCTACAAAGATGTCATCATTCGAAGCCCTATATGGCTATCCCCCTCCCAGGTGGTTAAAGTATATACCTAGCAATACTTGAGTTGCTGCTATGGAAGATCACCTCAAAACCCGAGACTAGATCTCACATCTGCTACAACACAACCTGCAACGAGCACAAGACAGAATGAAAAGATATGTGGATTTAAGAAGGAAGGATCAGGAGTTTTCTGAAGGAGACTGAGTCTATTTGAGATTCTAGCCTTACAAGCAGACCACCGTGGCCCTCCGCCGTAGCAACAAGTTGGCCCCTCGATTTCTTGGGCCTTTTTAGATTTTACAGAGTGTGGGAAAAGTGGCTTACGGTTTGCATCTACAGGGATCTTCCAAAATCTACCCAACGTTTCACTTTTCTTAGCTCAAAAAGAAGTTGGGATCCTCCTCTACAGCCGTTCCAGAGCTGCCTCCTATGGATGACAACAATGTCATTAAACTGGAGCCTGAAGAGATATTAGCTTGCCGAATGGTTAAATTTGGAAATAAGGCCAATATTGAGCTTCTTGTACGTTGGCAAGGGCAAGATTCAGACGAAGCAATGCGGGAAACTTATGTGCTACACTCAAGGAAGGATTCCCCCACCTTGCGAGCAAGATGTTTTGAAGGAGGGGGGAGTTGTAATAGATGATGCTCAGATCTAGGATTGGTTCTCATTTTGCACAGAAGGGAAATCGAGAGGATGGAGGACATTCTGTCAGTGTACTTGGGAGGACTTCACTTCAACTGAAATGTTTATTTGGGTATGGACTACGATGAGGATGGGTTTTGGAGAAGGCTTCACGAGCTGGATTATTAGAATATGAAGGCTTCTTTCTATTAGGCTTCCTGCGAGTTGGCCTGTTTTGTAAGTAACTATGTATGTTATTTTTTGCATGTATGGACTGGTTCTAGTCTTGTTTCTGTCGGCCATGTTTCTGTTGGCCCATGGCCTTAGGTCAGTTTGTCTGTAGTGTTCCTTCAGTGAGTCTGACATCTTATAATGCTGGTAACGTTTCCTGGAGGATTCATTCTGAATGCCCACAATTATCTTGTCTTATTCATTTTCTGTCTCTTATTTTCTGTAGGTACTCTCTCTCGAAGAGAGCAAGAAACCCTAAGAATTCCCTTAGGTGTGTTAAAAATAACAAGACTTTTGATATATCATGTCAGATTAAGTAGTAAAGGACTTTTGTTATAGTAGCCTCGCAATAAAGAGTTGACAATTTATGCGATCAGCGTCACATCACTTTTGTAATAACTATAGTTTCAATTTGCATTTTTATTTTTAAGAAAATTTAAATTATTTTATTTATTATCATTTTTATCATCTACCACTCGATATCTCTTAGCGTAACATCGAATGATTGGCATACAATTATAACATAACAAAAAACTTCCGATCGTTTAAAATTGATGATCAATAGCATTATTATTATTTTAATTTTAATTTATGACACATAAAATATTTAATAAATAACTCACCAAATATTTCAAAACTAATAGTATTTAATAAATAAGTCCTTAAAACATGCAGACTGTCTCAAAGATTTAGATTATATTTGGTACAATCAGTCTATAATATTCACCTTACAACACATGCATGCATGCAAGAGTCAATCACCATCAGTTCCATCGAAAGGCAGGCATAGCAGGATCTAAGCTGCATTGCCGTTTCATCAATCAAATACGAACAGTAGTGGGTTTGTAGTCAATCGCAAGGACTTTTTCCGACTTCGTAATGAACAGATTTGCAAATTCAACATGAGCAGGATGAGTTACATACTCTGCAAGACCTTCTGTACTCTCAAAGGTTGATTCAAAGACATGAGTGAAACCCTGATGCAGGTTTTCAATGCTTATATCATTGCCCCTGTTAGATTAGAAGAGAAAGGTCAAATAAGAGATGAATTTATTTACAAAGTTAGGAGGGCAATAGAACATCACTATAATTTTGAGAAGACTCGATAAGAAGACATTTTTTTTTATCAACAGGTCCGATTCCAGGAGAAATTCTCCACAGCAACTTTGATGGGCATCAGCATTTTGCTTACATAATTCCACAAGATAAAAAACTTAGGTTACTCCCTGCGGCAGAACCAACAATTTCTTTGAGGGGGAGCCCACTTTTTTATCGTGTGACACATTTATGTAAAATAAATAGAAATTAAAGAAATCATAAAAACCTTATTATATATAAAATTAAATCTCGATAATTTGCTAAATATATGTAGAAATAAAATTCTAAAAGTACAATATGGTATATGTTTCATATTTCTATCGATAATGTTTTATAGAATAATATTCATCCATTATTATTTGTGTAACGAAATATTTAGAATTTAATTTCTTCATAAAAACCATCGAGTGATCTTTTAGAATGACATCTTTCATTCTAGCATGTAAGCTAGTATATTAAGTTTTATGTAAAATCTAGATATTTTCATGTCACATTAAACATAGAATGTTATAATTGAGATCTTAAATAATTTTTTTTCTTGCTTAATGCAGTCTAGAGGATAAAACCTCTCAACTATTTTTCATATAGATTATTAGCCTTAAATGATTTTTCTTGAATTAATTTCAATTCGGACTCCATACATTTAAGAAACCTATTATTATATAACAAAAGACTTTGGGATCCATATTAATAAATTTATTATTTCTCTTATTAATTTTAATTTAATTTCGGTGAAGTCACATCCTTGAAAATAGATATTATATAGAAATTATACAAAATTTTGGAACTATAAGAAAAAAAAAATTAGAGAGAGACATTTCTAAGTATATTGAAATTTTAGAAAACTTTAAAGAGCATATGGGGATTATAATTTTTTTTTTTTTGGGGGGGGGGCATTTTTTATATTTATAGAATTATATTGAATAAAATCTTGAGGCTATTTTGAATTTTCAATAAATTTGGGGGACCAAAACTAAAAATGGGTCCACCACTGGTTACTCCCAAGATATCTAATAGGTAATATGCATTGTGTGCGCTTGCCCGCCGAGTTAAAAATTAGAAAAATTCTATTCCTAAGCCTCATACATCACACACTATCTTTTTTATGATTTCTTTAATTTTATTCTCTTACCAAATGTGTGGTATATAGATTATGAGTAGAATAATTCAATTATTTTAAGAATAATAAAACTAAAAAAAACTTTAAAAAAATTTTAAAAAAATAAAAAAATTTTGGTGTGTGGTGTATGGGCTTATGAATAGCAATGCTCTAAAAATTATCCAAGCCAAGGCAGTTAAAAGCTCAAAAACCATTAACATGCATTTGCACCCCATAATGGACACCTTCGTTTGTTTACACAGATGAGATGAAAGTTGAATAAAATATTGTTAAAATATAATTTTTATTTAGGGATTTGAAAAATTTAAATTGTTTATTGTATTTTATGTAGGAGTTTAGAAAAGTTGTAATGATTAGATGAGATGAGATGGTTTGTGTAACCAAACGAGATATAACTGACTTAGCTTGGACATGTTACTCAGGTTATTTGAAGTTGAAGTTGAAGTTGATCAACCAGCTCCCATCATTAGTCAACAGAATGCAGTACTGAAAATAAAGGTGTATAATACCTAGGGGTGTAAACCGGTCGGTCCGGACCGGAGAAATCGACCGGACCGACCGGTTCGGTCAGGACCGGACCGGACCGACCAAATGCATGGTCGGTTTCGGTCCAATAAATAAGAAAGTTTCGGTCTTCGGTCTGGTCTCGGGGTAGAGATTTCTCGGACCAGACCGACCGAATAAAAAATAAAAAAAATAAAATATTATATATATTATTTATATAATAATTATAAAATTAACAATATAAAATTTTAAATATGTTATTAATAATTGTTAATATTCTATAAATTAACAATATTTTATATATATCTTAATCTAACCTATCACTATTAATAATATAAAATTTTAAATATGTTATTAACACTTGTTAATATTCTATGAATTAACTAATATATAATATCAATTAATTAATTATATAGTAATTATATAAATTAATAATGTAATTTTCATTTAATTTATTATCATTGACCATATAAAATATTTTTTTATTGAGTTTGTTACCTAATCCATATTAATAAGCCACTTAATTTAATTTAGTATTTTAAATAAATTTTTTTTATTAATTGATTTAAAAAAAAAAATGCCGGACCAAATGGACCGACCGGACCGATAACTACCGGTCCGGTCTGGTCCCTATGGGGTGTTCGGTCCGGTCCATTGATGGACCGAATCACCGAACCGGACCGGACCGACCGGTTTACACCCCTTATTAATACCTATAAGCCCCCACTCAGATCAAATATATATATATATATATATATATATATATGTGGCCAATGGCCCCAGCATGCAATCCTATAAAATGGATAAGATAGTCACTTTCTTTCCCAGCTACTCCATTCTACTTTGACTGGTAGTTTTTCCATTCAGTACTACATCTGGATTAGGTAAGCAAATACATGTGACTAATGACATTTACTCAAAGATGCCAAAAATCCTATTTGTTTATGGATTTTGAAACCTAATCCTCACAAACCAACAAAGATCTTCGACCTTCCTCCAAAACTGTCATCAACCTAGCATGTGGCAATGCGACTGACACTGAAATGTACTAATTTTACTTATCTAACTAAGGAACGGACCTCATTGTAATGTGATGAAAGGTAATGATGCAATTGGAGGCCCTTACTGAGCTCAATAAAAAACTTGAACTCATATTCATTACAGCACAGAGGGTGCCATGGAGCAGTTTGAGACTTCAAAAAGGCACCACCCTACCAGACCCATCTCGAAGAACAAAAAGAAGTCAGGATTTAGAGGATCTTCGAGATATCATTGGTAAGCTCTAATATTTTTCCCAAATCAAATTAAGATCCTGAAGGGGTCGAGGAAATCATTGGCTCCATAGAGGGGTATCTACTCTTTGAGGAAGCAAACACACTCTGCACCTCATTCTTAAAGGAGAGTGAAGGGGCCCCAATTACACAGCAAATATGATAATCGCGTACAATCTCTTGTTCAATTCCCTTACAACCTTCACTTAGGAAAGGGTCAAAGAAAAAATTAAAAAGAAACATGGAATTCAGTTCCCAAAACAATAAACAATAAACAAAAACCTTTACCTTTTTCCGTCCCTGTTGGATGCGTCAACTTAAGGACCCAATGCTACACCACTACTACATCCGACAGAAAATGGAGAAAGGGAGTTTAATTACCAGTGGAAGGACTTCATGGGTTCGACGAGATTGACGAGGTTGGCGTAGCCTTTAATGAGTTGATCAATCTCCTCCTGTGCCGTTCCGTCTTTGAACCTTACTAACACTATATGCTTCACCAATCCCTTCGCTTCCTCCATCTCTCTCTCTCTCTCTCTCCAGACTCTCGTCCTTTTCGGTTTGAAAAATGCTACATCGCACGACAATTATAAAACACGAATGCTAGAAATGTCCAATTTAACCTCTTTAAAACAAAACCTTATCTGCTCCTTTTCATTTGAGATCTGGTCTGTAGCCTTCCTACCAATTTCACATCAAATCTACGCAATTAAAAACCTTCAAGTCAACTTTAAAATTCGAGAATGTACATAAAAATAATTTCTTTAATAAAAAAATACTACATTTACATAGAGTAATCTAAATACACATACAAATAAAGATAAAATAGATGCTATTAATTTAGTTAAAAATCACTAAATACACATACAAATGGAGATAAAATGTATAGAGAGTAATATCAGATTATCCAAAAATTTACAGATCATTTACACACGTATTTTACTCAAAAAAATATGTTTATAAATTCCTTCTCTTACACACATATTACACATACCAGGGAGAGAGGTGATTACCTTCTCTTGGACGCGTGAAATGCTGCGGAGCGAAGGATGAGTGATTCGTCAGTGCAGAGAAAAATATTTCCTTATTTTCGATATTTCTGGACAGAAGGATGAGAGACTATACATACAAGGGAGAAAATGTAAAAAGTAAAATGAAGCTTTGATTTGACTTTTTGTTATTTTGTTATATTTTTTATTTTATTTTTCTTTATTTATCTACATCAACAAATTCGTGCGTTTCGTGTAAAAAAATGGGCTTTCCTATAGCAGCTCTCAAAATTACCATTATTCCCTGCATCAACTACTATTTATTTTTACGCTTTATATTTATAATTTTTTTATAAAATATAAGAATATTTTTTATAAGATATAAAATATAAAATAGTAAATAATGATTGATGAGAAGAATTTTTCTTTCAATCACAGTAGATTAGGTGCAATTGTTTGGTTACTACTTCTTATCACTCTTTTGTTACTCTCTTTATTTTTTTTAATTTTTTATTATAATTATTTTTTACTTA
Source organism: Juglans regia (assembly GCF_001411555.2). Lineage (NCBI taxonomy): Eukaryota > Viridiplantae > Streptophyta > Magnoliopsida > Fagales > Juglandaceae > Juglans > Juglans regia. The sequence continues at coordinate 19,008,280 of NC_049912.1, forward strand.
ATATTTAAAGAAGTGATTATTAATAAAATTTTATATTTTTTTTAATTTTTTCTTAATGATTAAGGATGTTAAAAAGTATTTAAAAAAATTTTCAAAAAAATAAAAATTTCAAAAACACTATAAAAGAATAAAGAGATGATAGAAAATAGTACACTTATCATTATCCTTATTTGATATGCTTAGTTGGTGCAATTGTGGGAATGTGATTAATTGTTGAAATCAATTTTTAAATTAATTTTTCATGAAATTTATTATTCTTTTAATTTTTTTAAATTAAATTTATTTATCTATTTTATACATTCAAATTTATATCTCAACTTATTTATATTTAAATACATTTCAACAATATACAAAATATTACTATTTAGAATAATTATTCTTATCAATTATTATTTATTATTTCGCACTCTTACATTTATGAAAAACACTTTATACTCTATAAAAATAAAAAAAAATAAAAAATAAAAAATTATAAAGTATGAAGTGTGCATATAAATATTGGCTGTTGTTTAGTAAACGTTACTATTTATGAGCACGCAGCCTGAGATGTCCTATGTCGAACTGTAAAACATAACGTTTGCCCATCAAAGTGACCAAAATTTCAAACAATAACAATAATAACTAATAAGAATCTCCATCTTATCTCACCCATCAAACACTCGGACACTAGAGAGCCATGGCGTCTTTGGCTCAGCAATTCACAGGGCTGAAATGTCCACCACTCTCTTCCTCGCAGCTCTCAAAGCCCTTCTTCTCTCCTAAACAAATCCATCAGAAGCTCACTTCGGTATCTCCCATTGTCTCAGCAGCAGTGGCAATCTCAAACGCTCAGACCAAAGAAAGGGTCAAGCTCAAAGAACTCTTCGAGGAGGCCTACGAGCGGTGTCGCACTGCCCCAACGGAAGGCGTTTCATTCACTCTTGAGGACTTCCAAACGGCTCTCGACAAGTACGACTACAATTCTGAGCTTGGGACCAAGGTTGGTTGGCCACTCTTTTGCGTCCCAGAGTTTAGATGTGCTCTCTCGAATTGTGAGTTGGAGTTGGGTTTGGGGTGAGAATTCGTTTATGGGCATGAGCTAGATTGAGGGATTATTAATTCACTTGCCGTGAAATTTGTGTTCTTAAAGTAGGCATGTGCAGGGTGGTGGTTTCGTATGAGTTTTCAAAATGGGTGTGAACTAACTTGAGGCGCTTAATGTGAATTTCTGAGCACTTTGATATTGGGTGTGTGTGATTAAACTCACATTGATGAGTTGATTTACGAGTTTGAGTGACTGCAAAAGAGTGCACAGGAGAAAGGATGATTTTTTTTGTGACGTGTTTGGGTGACTGCAAAAATCATTTAAGAAAGAGAACAAGGATTTTTCATATTTGATTCCAGTTTTCTATATCTTCATTGGGTTTCTGTATGCAGGGTTCTGCTTTTCCTGAATGAAAAATGATAAACACACAAGTAAAGAAAGGAAGCAATAGCCTATTACTTTTGTATTGTTGCATTCGGTTCTTTTCATGCCTAAATGCATATGAACGAAGTCATAGACACACGAGGAAGAAAAGTTTGATGAGTTCTATGCATATTTTCTTTCAGGTCAAGGGAACTGTATTCAGCATTGATAAGAATGGCGCACTAGTTGACATTACTGCAAAGTCGTCAGCATACTTGCCTGTTCAAGAGGCATGCATTTACAAAATAAAAAATGTGGAAGAAGTAGGCATAATCCCTGGTTTGAAAGAGGAGTTTGTAATTATCGGGGAAAATGATGCTGATGATAGCTTGATCCTCAGCTTAAGAACAATCCAGTATGGACTTGCATGGGAAAGATGTAGACAGCTTCAAGCTGAGGATGTAGTCCTCAAGGGTAAGGTGGGTGCCTGCACACCGAAATTTTGCTTCTCTTCTGGTTTCTTCTCTTGTCTGGAATGTTGGCATGTGATCCTTTTCCACTATTATATTTAGGCAATAAGTGAGATGCTAAGCAACTTGAGTAGGATTCCCTAGGGTATGTTGCAGGTCAAATGCTTTGTTGGACCTTCAACCGATATTCGGTCTAGGAAGTTCTTGCCATAAATCCTTTCTTTATTTGCTTACTCGAGTCTTTCATGAATTCGATTATTCTTGCATTATTGGAAGTATGTGCTGTTCACATAACTGTTCTCTATTCTTCTCTCTTTTTTTTTAATTTATTCCTGGATTTTATATGCAGGTTGTCGGTGCAAATAAAGGTGGAATTGTGGCTATGGTGGAAGCCCTTAGAGGGTTTGTTCCTTTTTCCCAGATATCATCGGTTAGTTCTTAAACATGGTTTGTACATTCCCACGCCTCAATTTAGTTGATTTGTACCTTATGGTAATTACATGAAAATAGGTGAAAAGAATTTAAAGCAGCAGTCGAAGTCAGGATGAACTGGCTGCAGTATTGACTACACTTAAGCATGTATCAAAAGATGATAAAAGTAAAAACTATATTGCCTCATAATAAAGCATGCATGATACTTGTTTAATATCATGTTGAGAAGTTTTTGCCACACTAATGTTAGACTAATCAAGTATTGTACCTGCCATCATTATGTGATTGTATCTTGTTATGTATGATTCTGAGCACGAGATATTCTGACAAGCTGTCAGAATTTCTTTCTCTACTGAGCTTCATAGTTGATATCCAATTATTTGAAATCCAAAATTTTCGCACTTGCTTGTGCATATGTATCAGAAATCCCCTGCAGAAGAGCTTCTTGGTAAGGAGCTTCCACTGAAGTTTGTGGAGGTTGATGAGGAACAGTCAAGGCTTGTCCTCAGTAACCGCAAAGCCATGGCCGATAGCCAAGCACAACTAGGAATTGGATCGGTTGTCATTGGAACTGTGCAGAGCCTAAAGCCATATGGTGCCTTCATTGACATTGGTGGAATCAATGGCCTTCTTCATGTTAGTCAGATCAGTCATGATCGCGTCTCTGATATTGCAACAGTACTTCAACCTGGTGATACTCTCAAGGTATGTCCTTAATATGAGTTCTTGGCAGATAATTGATGCTACTCTGTAGAGATGAACATTTTTAAACTAAGTCTCATGGTGTAGGTTATGATACTGAGCCATGATCGTGAGAGAGGCCGTGTGAGTCTTTCCACCAAGAAGTTAGAACCTACTCCTGGAGATATGATTCGCAATCCAAAGCTTGTTTTTGAGAAGGTATATTCTGAACATTGATTCTAAGCCTTATTAGTAGTTGCGTTTTTTTATTATCATATTGTATATTCTAGTGATGGAGATTAATCCTTTCTTTTGATTATGTTCCCACCATTATGGTGGATAGAGGAGGCTCCAAAATGAAGTTTTTCTTTTTTTTAGCTTATATTCCCCTTTTCTCTGATACATGAAATAGTTCTATGTTGATTCCAAGCATTTTGGAATTAGAGAGGAATTTATATCTACGTTAATGCTTTTCTGGCAGGCGGAGGAAATGGCTCAGACCTTCAGGCAGAGGATAGCTCAAGCAGAAGCTATGGCTCGTGCAGATATGCTTAGGTTCCAGCCTGAGGTACTTGTTTAGTTATTATCTCCTTATAGATTTGAACTTAGTCCAAAAAAGTAAAGGAATTAGGAGATGTGCATGGAAGACCAATATATGATTGACATCAATTTGAGAGCATTGTGTGCTGAAGGTCAGGGGTTCAAGGGCTGGGAGAGATTATCAGTGTATTTTTTAATGAGATTTTATCTATCAATTTTTCTGAGCCTAATTTTGCAAGTACTCTCCATCTGCAGAGTGGATTGACTCTCAGCTCCGATGGAATCTTGGGTCCTCTCACTTCAGACTTACCGGCAGAAGGTCTAGATCTGAGTGATATTCCTCCAGCTATAGAATCATGATTGAGACTTGCATAGCGTTTCTCCCTTTCTGCAAAATCATACTCAAATATTTACTTCTGCATCCAAACAGATGATTGCTTGATATTGTTTTGCGATTACTGCTATTTATTTCAGAACAAACACCCTGGTATGACTTAACTGGGCATTAGATAAGCAGCCTAGTGTGCAAAAGTTCTCCAAGGCAAGTAGCAGGATATTCACCAGGAAACACTGTTAAGCCCCTAGCCATTCTCAGTCTCTGTATCTAGAAAAAGTGTCATGAAATCGCCAATAACAAGCCTACATTTGGAGCAGTACTTTTTCAGGAGTCGAATGATCATCCGTACTTTTTTTAAATTTGGTTATCGATCTACTTATTTAAATTTTACCAGCCTCCCTCGAACGTGTTATTTAATGTGTAGACAATGAATTGCCAATAATCCCCAAGTGCGATGTCACAGAAGTGCGTGAACTTAGTAGTGATTGCAGGCTTATAATTTTTTGGCAAGAGCCCAGAATAGAGAACATTATGTTGGGTTGGAGGACCTGAGTAAAGAACCAACCTAGATCTACCACCTGAAATATTGACTTCTTGTTCTCTCTCTCTCTCTCTCTCTCTCTCTCTCTCTAAAGAGTCTCTCTGCAAAGCCCCTCTGAAAACAGGGAGGAGTTTCAATACCTACCAACCCTCCTCTCCGCTCGCCCCCATCTCCCCGTAGGGTAGAAAAATCACCTCATTCCGGTCATCGTGCAAGCTTCGTGATTCTTGTGCGCCGCCTCATCTTTGTGTCTCTTACCACGTACCACATCTAACTAACCCACACTTCAAATAGATACACTCGGTCACCCTCCAGACATAGCCGTGCACGACTGTGAGAAAACTTTGCCCATCTAATCCACGCATTATAGCCATCTTCCCACTTTCCCCTAGAAGCTGAAATTGATGAACCCTCATGTCAATGACAGAAAAAACCGGAGTTCACCAATTTCCCAGCTGTAGTCTACACCAATCCGTCTCTTCCTAGTGTGATGCCCTACAACAGCAGTCAGCCAAAACACAGTAAGTTCATAACTTTCTAGACTTCTAAAATACTAAAACCACCTTTGCAGCTACCATTATATTGGTATTTGATCAGCCACGAAAGCCCAAGACCAAAACCTTTATTAGGCTCCATTATTCTTTTGTTTTTCTCTCTGTATGCACCGCTACAGCATTTGTAAGGAGATTTTGTTGAGCCCCCACCTTTTGTACCTTCGACATTATTCACAATATATTCTCTCCAAAAAAATAAAACAAAACAAAGAAATGATTGGCACTTATACGCTACTCAAACTAACCAGATCTCAACACATGCTGTATAAGATTTCAATTTCTTTTAGGTTAGTATCAGCTAGTATCACAACATGCTAGCTAGTATCACAACATATTAGCTAGTTTTCAGTAAGTTGTAATCTGGCTAGCTTCCTCCGCTGCCGCTCTTCTTGCCCTTCTTTTGCTTCTGTTTCAACTGAGTCAGTCCTGCAGCCGTTATCTTCACATTGCCAATAATTGCGGCAACTAGCTCGGGATCTGTACATGCTTTCATTAATTCCTTCTCTCTACTAGTTGCTTCTGGCATGTGGCTAAACAAATTCATGGCGGTTTTTGCGGCTGCAAAAGTGAAAAAAGATAAATGGATAATTAATGAATTGGCTATTTTGAAGTTGGGGACTAATGTTCCTAAGGTTAGCCCGCTAAAACTGTGATACTGTTCCATACATCCAAAGTGAGATTGAAGAAAATAAAAACTTGAAAGGGATGCAAATTGTCCCAACAATGAAGGCAGAAACATGCCAGCACACATTGCATGAAATGAAGACAGCAATTTTGACCAAGTGAAGATCAGAAGGGAAAAAAAAAATTGAAAGGGAGGTGTTTTTTTTTTTTTTTTTTGGCAGGGGGGGTGGACACAGAAGTTTAACACAAGCAAGCTTAATAAGAAGTGTAGATATTAGGAAAATGGAAATTTTGGATACCTTTCCCTTTCTTTGCAGTGCCGGGAATTATCTTGACACGGTACTTATATGATTGGAGTGCATTATAAGGACCACAGACAGGCACAGCATATAAGAGAACATCAGTTGGCAGTGGATTCCCAGTCAAGTAATCCACATCATTTAATTTCCCTTTCTCTTCTTCACCAATCTCATGAACGTCATCTTCTTCCATGGCCACCTTGTCCATCTCAGAAGTATTACCCAAAACCATATGGGGATCACCATCAACACTACCATTTGCATGACTATACAAAGATTCATCTGGATGCTCTCGACAGTCCCGAGACAGGTGACCTGCCTTCTTACACTTGTAACATATTTTTGCAGCATCATCAGAACCTGCCAGAATAAAAGAATTGTTATGAATTAACCACTTTAGATGATCATGAACATCAATACAAATAACCAATGTCGCTACCTTTTATTTTTTGGTAAGTAATAATTTTTTTTTTTATTGAAACGAATGTATAGGCAAAGCCCATATACACAGGAAGTACACAAAAGAAAACACCTAAATACATTCTTGAAAACGGAAAGTGACATCAGAAAATCATGAACGGAAAGACCATTGTTCCCTAAAACTGAAAACCAAGATAGCAAGGAATGAACAAAAAAATTCCAGATTTGTTCTAAAGAACGCTCTTTATCATTAAAAGACCGCTCATTCCTTTCCATCCAAATACACCACACAAGACACAAGGGGATCATCTTCCAACCCGCGCCCACTTGAGAACAGCCATGAATCCCATTCCAGCAAGCAAGTAGTTCGAACACTCTCGACAGCATCACCCAATCCAAGCCAATTTTGCAAAAAACACCATTCCACAAAGCCCTTGCCACCTCACAATGCAAAAGGAGGTGATCCACTGTTTCCCCATTCTTTTTGCACATGCAGCACCACTCCATAACAATAATACCTTGCTTCCTTAAATTGCCCAACATCAAGATTTTCCCAAGGGAAGCTGTCCAAATGAAAAATTCCACCTTAGATGGCACGTGACCTCTAAATACTCTTCCAAGGAAAGGAAGGACTGTCCTGAAAAGACAATAGCTTATAATACGAACGAACAGTGAATTTTTTACTCCCCTTCGAAGTCCACAACATCCTATCCATGGCATTACCATTAATCCTCAGTGAGTATAAAAAAGCTAAAAAAAAATTGAAACTTCATCAATCTCCCAATCTTGAACTGCTCAAGTTAAACAAATATCCCACTGAATCACACCATTAGAGCAAGAAAACAGATCTGAAACAGCAGCAAACTTATCTGAAGCCAATCTAAAATAACTGGAAACATATTGTTGAGAGCCCGCTCACCACACCAAATGTCAAACCAAAAACGAATCCTCCATCCCTCGCCATGATGCCAACAGCAAAGTTCACGACTAACAAAACTCTCCCAACCCTTTCTAATGAACTTCCAAAGCCCCACACCATAAGGCCCCCCGAACGGCGTTAGGACACCAACCTCCCCATGCACAACCATATTCCGATCTATGATCTCCCTCCAAAGCGACTCCCCTTCCAATTGATATTTCCATAGCCACTTTCCCAATAACACCTTATTGAAGGCCATCAAATTACGAACACCTAGCCCTCTAACCGAAATGGGAGTACAAATTTTATTCCAACTAACGAGATGGAACTTAGTAGCTTCGCCCATACCATCCCATAGAAAAGCATGAAACAGCTTCTCAATCCGGTTTGCCACTCCTGTGGGCAGTGGAAACAGTGATAGAAAATAAGTAGAGAGATTAGAGAGAGTACTCTTCAAAAGAGTGAGTCAACACCCTTTAGATAATAAAGACGCTTCCAAACAACCAACCTTCTCTCATAGGAAGTGAGACAATCTTACAACGCAACAATCTTGCCAAACTATTGATGTTGCGCATCTCCCCCACCGTAACCAAATCGGACTTGCCCAAATTCACCTTAAGTCCCGAAACAGCTTCAACGCATAATTGTACAGCCCTTAAGGCTTGAATATGGCCACAATCCGCATCACAAAAAATGATGGTGTCATATGCAAAAAGAAGATGCGAAAGAGTAATAGATCCGTTAGTTTCATTACCAATTGAAAAGCCAAATAGATATCCCCCCCTTACAGCAGCCTCTACCATCCAACCCAGCGCCTCCATAACAATGACAAAAAAGAAGGGAGATAAAGGATTCCCCTGTCTCAATCCGCGCGAATTATGGAAAAAACCAGCAGCATTGCCATTAACCAAAACCGAGAATCGGGGAGTTGAAACATAGTGCTTAATCCATGAACACCACCTTGCCCCAAAGCCGCATCTCTCAAGCATATAGAATAAGAAATCCCAATTCACATGATCAAAAGCCTTTTCCATATCCAGCTTACAAAGGACACCGGGGGGGCTTCCCTCAGCTGACTATCAAGGCATTCATTAGCAATAAGCACCGAATCAAGGATTTGTCTACTCCGAACAAATGCATTTTGGGACTTAGAGATGATTTGTTCTATCACCTTATTCATTCGATTAGCAAGAACCTTCGATATTATCTTGTAAACACCACTCACAAGACTAATAGGTCGAAAATCCTTTAGTTCGGATGCCCCAGGTTTCTTAGGGATTAAAGCAATGAAGGTGGCATTAAGAGATTTTTCAAACTTTTTAAAAGAGAAAAACTCCTGAAAAACCCGCATCACATCTTCTTTCACAATCCCCAACAAACTTGAAAGAAGGCCATTGAAAAACCATCCAGTCTAGAAGCTTTATCTTAAAAAATTGGGGTATAAGATCCACCATAGGTGAGGAGCCTTAACCGTATGTATGGTAACAGGTAAGATCAAAGGCTGTTCTCATCCCTGCCAGGGGAGATGCCAAGTGTCTCTCCTTTCTACAAACACATGTTACTACTTTTATATATGACAACTCAATTATCCACACCTACTACGGATTCACAAAAAACTTGGAGAACATACCATTGCCAGGTTTCTTCTCTTTGGCTGCAGCTGCATTTCCATTTTGTGTCTCTCCATCAGTCTTGTTTGTTTTTCCAGCAGACTGAAAATTCACAAATATTCAGTTTTAAATTTATTAGTTGATTAACTAGAAAATGACCATGGAACAACGAAGAGATACTGGACATGTTTCCATACAGAATTCGTCAAAAGAAATATCTGCATTGAATCCTACACTTAAGAAATGACAACTACACCTGAGTGAGTGTACAATGAACTCTAATCGGTAATATAGTTAGGGATTTACAGCCTATCCTAAAAAACATTTTATAAAAATTAATTACAGTGCATTGTCAGTATGTCATCTGTATCTTAAAATTAGATTTTACATTTCCAAAAACAAAGAATTACTGCAGGGTAAAAGAACCACATAAAACTAGCCTTGCTTAACGAGTGGGGTTATATACAGATATTTACAAGCACATGGACACACATGCACCTATATAAACTATGCCCACAGATAAGATTGTCATGGATGGAGAGACATCAGCACCAAAAAACAGGAAAGAAGAACAAATCAATATAAGAAGGTAGAAGAAATATATGTATCTCTCCTGATGACTGGCATAGAAAGAAAAGTGCAAATACTTATACTCACAGCCAGTAAAGCCATACGAATGTTCCTTTCTTCCTCATCTTGATCGGCATACTTCTCCTTCATCTTCTTCAGTTTACCCCTCTGTCCACGGCTGAGTTTTCCACCACCTGGCACTGTAGTTTGAGATTTTTTCTCTTGATAACCAACAGAAGTATCACTTTCTTGTGGTTTTTCAGTTTCATTATCAACATCTGTGTCTACACCCACACTTTTCTGGCCTTTCTTGAGTTTTCTCCTCTCAGCCTTCGAGATATAAGGTTTATCTTTAACTATAGCTTTTTTCTCTTCAAGATTATTTTTCTCAAAAGGATCAATATGAGAAGCTTCAAGCCCATAACTTCTACCAGATACACTGGCAGATCCTAGCCCAAGAGCTCGATCAATGAGATCCTCAAGTTGTGGGGTGACTGAAGCAACACCATTCCCAGCAATACCAGATACATTTTCGTTATCATCAAAGGTAGGCCCCTCCTCAACTGAAAATTCATGAAAATCAATATCTTCCGTACTAGTGGTAGCCAAACCACTATGAGCAGGTTCTAGCTCTGATTCTTCGAATACTGACTTATGCAGATCTGTAGATAAATCTGGAATGCTTTCCAGTTCCACACTAAGTTTTTCATCCATGACTTCAGTCTGCGACTCTGTATCAGATTTTTCTTTGAGAAGCTGACTATCTTCTACATCATTTATGCTTTCATCTTCACCTCTTACCCTCCTTTCATTTAAATGTGATCCCAAGGAGCTCTCATCCAAGCGAAATAACAATCCAAATCCCATAATAAGAGGGTGTGGAGGAAGGAAGTTTTTCTTCCCACGAATCATAAAACTCCCAACTGTAAGATATTCTCCAGTAGGAGCAGTTTTACTAACCTGGTGAGGATGAACCCACCAAGCACTTGTGACAATCTTTGAGTCCCATGCCTGACTATGGCAAACCTACATCAAAAAGTACAAGACAGTTTGTAATCATATTTTTATCTAGCGTAGTTATTCACACAACCAAAATGACCAATATATTGAAAGGTTACTGACTTACTGTGAAACATCCTGCTTGGTTTAAAGTCAGAGGAGGTACTGGTTGTTCAGGCCGGTGATTTTTAATCACAGTACTAGAAGCACCATGCAGATCTCCATGGACATACCTGTTACAGAATCAAAATCAACATCAGAATAGACAAACTTTAAATTCTCATGAACCCTAGCTACAGCATACTTATTATATCTGAAGTCATTGAAGATATTACTAGTTTTCCCAGAAAAGGAAAGAAGATAAATATCACCCAGTTGGGAGTTAGCACATATTATAAAAACATGCTCTAAGCATTTACTTACAGATCTCCTTTTGACATATAACGCTTGACTATCATCTCATTCTGTTGAGCATCACGCCCACTGATAACTAAATAATTCTCACTGCTGATAAACCAATTAAACTTTTCAAACCAGTGAACTTTGCGCATATGTGAAATTGTGGCAATGGTTTTTTCCTGCATTATTATTTGTAGGAAGAAGACGATCAGCATACAACAACGCATCCATATTGATAACAACAATTAAAAAACAAAAATTGGGTACAAATTGACAATTATCTGCAGGTCAGACTATTTTTCCCTTGATACAAACAATGTTGACCATGTATTAGACATGACACCTACATCAGTGCCTATACTCCAATTGTAACATTGACTAGCCCTTTTAGAGTATAGACCCAAACATGGCTTGAGATTTCCTAGGGTCGTTACATCAATGTGTGTGATCTAATACATTATTGATAATTTTTTTTTGTTATAAGTACATTATTGATCTTATTAACTGAGTTTATCATTTTTAGCCAGATAATAGCCATAGTTTTTGATAAGTCAGATCATATTGTAATCAGGTGCAAAAGACATTTGAGATCCAGGCCTACATTCTCTCATTACACAATGATCATCAAAGCTGCATCCAAAGTAACAAGTTTCACATTGATGTTGAAACTGATGGGCTTTGCATAAATCATCAGTGTGATAAATAAAGCCTATCGAAAGCTCAAATAAGGCGCTGATAGAGATTTACTGAACCCCAAAACTACCAGCCACCCCAATCTAATTCATGGTAGCCAAACTTGTGAGGAAATGTATAAGCCAATCGATCAAGCAAATATGCTCGGTTGGCTAGCAAAGGAAATCTGGTACATGAGGACTATTACGGATTACATCCATTATAACCAGCAAACAGTCACCCCACATATCCTGGCAAGATACCCATGGTTGAAAACCACCAACACATTACTAGTCAAGTTATTTATGGTAAGCTAGCCATCTGGTCTTTATGATATGTCTTGACATTAAATATTGCTGACTTTAGAAAGGTGAAATGCATGTCCAAAACAACATTGCCAGATAGCACGACCATTAAGTAATTATATAGTTTAGTTCACATATTTTTTTTTTAAAGTAGTTTAGTTTAGTTCACATATGAAATTAGAGTATCAGCAGTTCAGCACATCACATGTAAAGTATCAGTGAATGATGAAACTACCTGTGAAAGCTGTAGACGAGTCTTTCTCTCAGCAGCTTTAAAAGCCTTTTCATGTGCTGTAACGGTCTTTTCCTGTTTGTTCTCCTGTTTTTTCTTCATTTCATACCACCGCCGAGCATTGGCATGTGCTGAAAGAGCTAAATCAACTTCAACCTAAAAAATTATATTATAATAACCGAAAGTACAAGTTTAGACATGTTTTATCATATTGATTGGGAGTTCAAGATAATGCCAAAGAAAACGATAAGCTTCATAAGAGATGGTAAACATGGAGGTAAAAGATGGCTACGATGCCAATGATAACAGCAATAATTATAGAACATTTCATAAGTGACGCTACTCAAATCTTATTCGTCATTCAGCTGGTATGACAATAAACACCTTATCAACTTTTCCACGCTCATCCTACACTTTGTGCATAGACTAATCTGAGACCAACAGTCCAAACCATCCTATTCCTTAAAACTGAAGTCCTCCACCTCAACTCATCAGGGGAAGCTTCCTCCTTCCAATTGGTTCAAAGTTAACATAGATGAAGCATTTGATTCTTTGAGAAAGATTGATGCTATCTCAGATGTGGTTAGAGATCATAATGGGAATGTGGTGACAAGCAAGTTATCTAAAATCATGGCAAAGTTTTTCTACCATACTCTTCACACGCTAGTCAAGCCATCCTTTATGAAGAAAATTGAAATGGTAATAAATCCTATTCTTGTGCTCATTGTTCATGGGAAATCTCAAGTTTTGAAAGCCACCATCTTGAAGTGAGTTGATGACTGCCTTATAGGTCATGACATTAAGAATATCTCTCACAATATCTTGTCCATCAAGTTTGAGAAGATTAATAGGCTGGCTAATGGAGTAGCTTTTCAAGTTGCTGTTGTGTCAAAGAGATGCTATTGCCTAAAAATGTCTCTCAAAGGACTTCCCGGCTTCCAAATTCGCTTGAATGTCTCTCTTTTGTTACTTTGTTCTTCAACCACAACAAAAATTATTGATAAAGACAGAAATATAGCACACAAACTGTGTACATTCATATCCGTGCATATGAACATAGATGCGGCTACAGAAGTCAATGATAGAAGTGCATAAAATTTCAGAATAAGCTGTGAATTGTTTCCTTCTTCTTCTTCTTTTTGTTTTTTTTTTAATTATCTCAAGCAGATGCTAAAGTAAAGAATACCAAATCATAATTCATGTAACACCTTATCCACTGGGAATGTCTTCTCATCGTCATCCATTTCATCAAGATTGTTGCTCAACAGCAACGTCATGCAATTTCTTTCAAGATAGAGCTTGTCAATGAGTCCAGCCACAGGATTTCCAGATTTCTTCTCCTCCTTCACCATACGAGCTAGGTCTTCCCAACTCATGCCCTTCGCAAGAGCCACCCGCACAGCTAAGATAGCAGCATCCACATCTTCCAAGTTGTATTCTATCAACTCCGCCATTCTAACAGAACGATCAACTTCACTCCTCAATGTATGCACACGATTTTCCTACAGTGTAGGATATAGCAATGTTAAAAGGAGGAAAGGAAGGTTGAAAAAAAAAATCTTATCCTCATTAATGTAAATCAAAAATTTAAAACAAAAAAATTTCTTATCCTCGTTAATGTATATCGAAAATTTAAGAATCATAAAAATGTGGGAAAAATCCTGATCGAAGAGATCATTGATATCTGACTATTACAATATTGTTTTTTCCAATGAAGACATTATAGTGTAAGGAAATGAAGGAATCTACAGTTTGTTCACATGCAAACCCAAAACGTCAAAGCCAATTGGTTGAATAGATACATGCATGGCTAAGTTCTCACTTGTCTCACTTCCATCATCATTGGCAAAAAGCTAATCAAAATTTTCATGACTACATAGCAACCACCTTACTGCAATCTATATTTTATTTTCTCATCAAATCCTGCGATGCTGAGAAAAGAACTGATCTTTTAACCCTTTTTTTTTTTTTTGGCACCGGGTTGTCCGAGAACAGCGTCTTGACTAATCCCAATGGGGGAACAACATTAGGGATTTCAGTCCCAAGCCCCCTCCCCCAAAAGAAAAAAACACAGAGCAAGAGAGAATTCAGTTGATTGTCAAGTCAAATCATCTCATTGAGGTGTATTTAATCAGTCTTTACACTTCAGAATAGGGAAAAGAAGCAAACCTGATCCAAACGTATTTTATTTAGTTTCTGGACAGCAGAGCTCTCTTTTGCCTTTTGCTGTTGTTCTGACCTCTGACTCTCAATTTTGCTGTAGAACTCATCCAAAGCTGCATCAAATGTTTCAAACTTTACGTACTCCCTCATCTTGAGCTGGTTCAGCAGCATGGGGCAGAATTCATCATAGATCTGCAAAGGATGCCAAAAAAAGAAATTGTAAAATATTCAACCATGATGCTTAGATATGACTGGCACTTTCTTACCGTCAAACACAAGCAAAAAGAAAAGCTATAGTAATATAGAGGGTGTAAAGGAAAATGATAATGACCTGGCCAGTACTTCCTGGTTCAGAAAACGTACAGTCCTTTCCCAAATTCTGTTTCTGAATCAAAATGAATCCTTCAGGAACTCTATCTCCTGAAATAATATCCTCCAGCCAGTCCTCAAATTTCTTAACAGCTTGGACCAAAACCTGAACTGTGTCATCATCCCATTTGTTATCTTTAGGAACTTTTGTACTAGGAACTAGACCAGCATCTAGTATAATATGCTCAGCAAGTGCAGGTCCATAGCCAAGTCCCTCCCCAAGAACAGTTTTCAACGTGGCCTGTTTGGCACGAGATACATCAACATTTTTATTTGACTCAAATGACTTCCCACCTTTACGGCTACCATGCTTTTCTTTTGTGGCTGCTGAGACATTTGTTCCAGTTCCATTATTCTCAACAGGTTCATTGGTATCAGGTTCCTTGGAAAAAGTAAGGGCTCCTTGCAACTTTGCAGCAGTAGTTCGCTCAAAAACTCGACAAATTTCAGTAGGATAACGATGACGTGACATAATTGCAACCCCTTTATCATCATCCCTGTTGTTGAGGAGTTCTTATTATTTCTATTAAACAAGAAGCATAACAGGAGCTACCAAAGATTATCCTGGCCGCGTTTTAAGGAAAGAAATAGTAACATCCAACAATAACACAATGAATGAAGCAAAAAAGCCTAGCAACAGGCTCCTATAAAAACACCAGCATAATTAAGGTATCTCAGCAACCCCTAGGCAGTTGAGACACCCAAGAAAAAAGCATGACCAAGCAATGTCTAGTAAACAAAGACAATTCTTCTGATATCTTTGTAAAATTTTCAAAATAAGCAAACTAAATAGATGCAAGTCATCCAGAATATGAAGTAGATTTGCAAGCAGATGGCTAGTAGCAGTTATCAAAGGTCTAGCTCTTAAACTCGGTACAGGAAAAAGGGAGAAAATAATACATATGACCTTTGAGCTAATGAATTTTACTCTCTCTTTCTTTCGAGTGATAAATTATGGTAACAAAAGAATTGAACAAAGATTGCTAAAAATCCAGCTTTGTTTATGTTTAAACACTTGCCGATCAGCACATCAGATTTCAAAAGTCTATATCACACAATGTAGATGAGCGATGTATGTTGGAATTTATGAGGTAAGACATGCATCTAGTGAAAACAGGATACTTTTTCTCATTGTTAAGTTATACATGCACTAACTGTTGGGTTTGCTCCTTTGGAGTCCCACACCGGTGGGAGAGAATTAAGGAGCAGGCCTCAAGGCCTATAAATAGGGTGTTTGGCTTCTTAGTTAATTACACCAAGTCATAAGCTTAATTAGTAACTTGTGACTATAGTAAAATTCCTCTATTAGCCATTTCTTGTAAAAGGGAAAGAGGTGAGAGTTAAAATTTTGCTAGTGGGGAAGCTTTGTGGGTGTCATTTGGGGTGAGGAAAAAAATTGTGTGATTGTAATAATTTTTCACAGTGTATTTTCTTCTTTGGGTCTGGTGGTTTTTCTCCTGTTTTGGGAGTTTCCACGTAAATTCTTGTGTTGTTATTATTTCTCTATTTTTTTTATATTCCTGCAAAAGGTGGATCCTGTGGGGTGAATTTGGGAGGTCCTAATTCCTAACAAGTGGTATCAGAGCCACTAGGTTCTCTTTTTGGTGAGTGGAGTTTTGGTGTGGTAGTGTGGATACGTATAGTCTAAGGAGGTTCTGTCTAGGAGATTGGTATTTAAGTGGTCCAGTGTGACCCTCCAATCTTTCCTGAGAACCTTGAAGTTCTATCTAGAAAAGAATAATCTTTCCTGAGAACTTATTTAGTGAGTACTATTCATTTCTACGGTAAAATTCATCAAGACAATATCAGGAAGTAAAGCTTCAAATCCTATCAGATATGAGGTGGAGAAATTTGATGGGAGAATCAATTTTGACTTGTGGCAAGTTCAAGTCAAGAATGTTTTAATTTAATCAGGATTACACAAGACGTTGAATGGCAGACCAACCCCTGAAATCAGCAATGATATTAGCGTGATTGATGTAACAAAGAGCAGATCTGTAATGAGCGATGAAGATTGGGAGGATCTGAATTTGAGAGCAATAAGTGCGATACGTCTGTGCCTGGCCAAGAATGTTCTTGCAAATATACATGGAATATCTACAGCAAAGGAATTCTGGAAAACGCTCGAAGAGTTGTATCAGACGAAAGGCGTCTTGAATCAGGTGTACCTGAAGGAGCAGTTTCATACACTGCGGATGAATGAAGGTACGACTATTTCAGATCATCTAAGTGTTCTCAATGGCATTGTCTCTAAGCTAGAATATATTGGAGTTAAAATTGATGATGAGGATCAAGCCTTGAGGCTCATCTGGTCTCTTCCATCTTCCTATGAACATATGAAGCCTATTTTAATACATATGAATGAGAAAATAATTTTTTCAGAGGTTACCAGTAAACACTTTTTTGAAGAAAGAAGACTAGTTGGTAGAAGAAATGGTTCACCTAATAACTTTGCATTGGTAGTAGCTGGTAATGGGAAGAAGAAGAACTCCATGAAGATGAAAGTAGTCTGCTAAGGGTGTGGACAATCTGGGCACGTCAAGAAAATTTGTCCAAAAGTAGGAGCAGGTTCGGCAAGTGGCTCCAAGTCAATAAATGGAGATACTGGTAATGAAACTAATGTTGTGTCTCTCTCCATGGAAGACAATGTCTTTTAAAGGGACATGTACATCCTCATGGCATGCCGCTAATTTCCAAAGTTGCCATGATAGAGGATGTGTTAATGTTAGCGGATTCACAAGCTTGCACACAGGCATTGGTTTGACATTAATGCAGGGTGTGTGGTGGAAATTCATGTCGATAGCTGATGAACTTCCAGGAAAGCTAAACGTGGAAGTTGTACCATAATTTTTCAACAAGATTATTTTCGACATGGGCCGAAATTGAAATGTTTAGAATTGATTTATTCTGAGTGGATAAGATTTTATGGTGGAGCATAATAGCGGAAGCTATGAAGATCTTTATTGCGGTTGAGCGTGGCTGTGGGATCAACCAAAGTTGCAAGGTGGAGATTATTGAGTTTATTCCTTTGGAGTCCCACACCAGTGGGAGAGAATTGAGGAGCAGGCCTTAAAGCCTATAAATAGGGTGTTTGACCTCTTAGTTAATTACACCAAATCATAAGCTTAATTAGTAACTTGTGACTCTAGTAAAATTCCTCTATTAGCCTTTTCTTATAAAAGGGAAAGAGGTGAGAGTTAAAGGTTTGCTAGTGGGGAAGCTTTGTGGGTATCATTTGGGGTGAAGAGAAAAATTATGTGATTGTATTAATTTTTCACATAGTGTATTTTCTGCTTTGGGTCTGGTGGTTTTTCTATTGTTTTGAAAGTTTTCACGTAAATTCTTGTGTTGTTATTATTTCTCTATTTTTTTTTATATTCCTGCAAAAGGTGGATCCTAGGGAGTGAATTTAGGAGGTCCAAATTCCTAACACCAACTGGTCTTGAACCTATGACTTCAGTTTTCGGGGAAAGAGTCATGCCCACAAATAGAATGCATATTGAATCACCAACCTGTGGGAACGGAGAAGCGTCAAGACCATAAAATCAGAATCTGTGAGGAGAATGTTCCCTTGTGCATACAGCTCCAATATAACATAGTGTGCACTGGCCCCCAGTCCAAATTGAAAAAGAATAATCTGTAACGAGGTTAAAAAAAGATAAAACACCATTAAGCTAACCAAAACCAAAGAACAAGAAAAGACGTAATTAATTAATTAATTAAACGTCCAAGCACTTCTAAAGCGTGAATGAATATCCCAAAATTGTCTATACCCGATCATACCCAAGCTGCCGTACATCCTCAAGCCTCCTGGTGCGTATATGCTTCCTTAATTTGAGAGTAAACCCTGAAGGGGTATTACTTTTGTCCCTATTGACGGTGAAGAACAAAGCTTAGTGGAGCTAGAAATTAAGCATTTATACTTTTATTCATTTGTTTTATCTTCCAGTTTAGCGAAATAAAGCATACAAGCAGAAGCATTTATAAACATTTTAAATAATTTCACTGAACTCCCTGGTGCCAATCAAATAATAATAATTTCACTGAGCCCACTAACTATCTAGAAAAAGAAATAAATATATAAACTCTTTGCATTTCTCGGCAGCCAAACGCATGTGGTAACAATTAGGGGAAGCGTGCAATGTTATCAATGAAGTCTCACCGAACATATGCAGTAGTGTGCAATCTGGCACCACTTTCCACCAACAACAGAACCTTCTCGCTCTCCCCGGACTCCGTGACCCCACTACTATTCATCAGCTTGAATACATATGTCTGCGAAAAGTTCACACACACCATAACCAATTCATGACTCAACAATCCATTTTATATCGTCCTTGTAAGAAAATTCAATTGATTCCAAAAAATACTTGAATTAAACGTTCAAAAAGAAGTCAATGTTTTAGCATAAATATTTGTATTACGCACGAATCTATTTGGAATTAGGGTTTGGGAAAAGAGAAGGAACAGACCTTGGGAGAGAGATCATAGACATTGGAACAACGCATGCCAATTAGCCTACGCAAGCACTTGACCTCCGCCGCCACATCGGCCGTGTTCATGCGCACCTTCACCATCTCTCTCTCTCTCTCTCTCTCTGGTATTGAGGTTTTGTTTGTGGATTGCGAGCTTTGATGAAAAACAATCAGAGCGGTTAACGAGTTTCAGTCCGCGAGGATGGAGACAAAGACGAGATTCGAGGCTTCGAGCTCAACTCTAACCTTCTTCCCTGTTTAAAAGAATGTGTTATCTGGGATGATGATTAAAAGAATTTAATAAATTTAAATAAAATAAAATAAATAAATAAAATAAACTGTGTAACGTGTAAGTAGGGATGTAATCGGTCCGATTCGGTTCGATTTTGGATAAAATCTAGGACCGAACAGGTATGTACCGGTTTTATATTTTTCAAAACCGATTACGCACCGGTTACCTTCCTAAACCGGTACTTCCGGTTTTACCGGTTTCCGGTCCGGTCCGGTCCGGTTTTCCAGTTTTTTTAAAATGTAAATTTCACAATTTGTCATTAAAAATTTGTTTATAAAAAGAAATTGATTTAAAAAAAATTATTTTATACTTTTATTAATACATTAGACAATATAATAGTATTAATATTAGACTATTAATATAGTTATAAGTTATATATTAGTATTAGTTATAAACTTTTAGTGATTTAATATTAACATTTTATGTAATAATTTATAAATTATAATAAGAAATTATTTCATACATGAATATATATATTATATATAAAATTTCACATAAAAATTTATAATTATACATTATATATAAAACTTATATATAAAAATATTATTTTTTATTTTTTTTTAATCAACCGGTCCGGTCCGGTTCGGTCCGGTCCAAAAAATTCCGGAACCGGTCGGTTTTTACATTTTAAAAACTGGTTCCGGACCAGACCGGTTCAAAACCAGTAAAACCGGTCCGGTTCGGTCCGGTCCGGTTTTCCGGTTTTCCAGTTTGAGTTTACACCCCTACGTGTAAGATTGATGAGTAATAAAGTTTTTAATAAAAATGGATAAATTATAAAATATATAAAAATAATAATTTTCCTTTTCAATAAAACTTATTTTTTATAAAATGTCTCTATAAAATTTATCTATTTAAAATTTATTTAACATCATTTTAAAAATAAATCTGACTTGTGACATTTTTATAAATGAATTTGAATAGGTTTTGTATCCTTAAAAATGTATTTTGTAGAGAAAATTTTAGGGATATTTTTAGTAGAGTTTGAGAAGATCGCAAGACATATTGAAAACGACTAATATCTCTTACCAAATTCTATTATCACTTTTATTCCATCATGTAAAATGTGGTATTTTTATCGCATTTGAATTATGTTTTAATTGTTTAAAAAAATATAAATGGTAGACAATATTACTTTATTGTAATAAGATTAATGTAGGATGAGAATGCGGGATGTAAAATTTTCTATTAAAAATATATTTAGAACAAAATTTTTTCGATGAATGTAATTTTAAAACCTCTACACTACACACTACTTACGTGACATAATTTTATTTAGAAAATAAATTTTAAAATTTAAATCTTATAAATCAAATTTTATCATTTAAGTAATGTGGATAGTATACTCTACACGCCGATATGATAAAAGAATAACTCCATAATTACATTTCAGTCAGCCTCCAATCTGCCGTTACAATTTCCATAGTTATGAGTTAGGAAGCTCTGATGATTATTGACACTCTTCCAGCATGGAGAGTTATAAAACTGAAAACACGGTAAATACTGTCTATCTAATGACAGTATTCTCCACTAAAACTACATCTCACAAAGTCAGCCAATCAGCTCAAATCAAAACCTACATTAGCATTTACAGCATATACTAACTTTATTTCCAATTGCTCTTTGTTGTTTCCAAAAAAGAAAAGAAAATCATATAGCAAAACGAATAATATTTTATCTCCATTTTTCTCTCTAGAAAGGAGAAGGTAAAGTTTTTTCAGGGGGACCACATAGATTCTAATCGAATTGGGGTCTGACGCAAATGTGGGAAGAGGCAGTTACCATGAGAGGGGTGAGCTACAGCGGAACGGTGCTGAGAAGGAAGATCTACGGAGGAGGAAGATGAACGAACTGGAAAAGGAGTGGGGAAAATTGTGTCTACTAGAAGAGGAAGTGCTTGGAATTGAGATAGGAGAGGAGTTAACAGAAGAGTTGAGCTTCAAAGAAGAAAAAAGCCTGATAGGGACAGTCTATATAGAAACGAGTATAAACAAGGAGGTGATTGAATCCACTCTGGCAAAGGTATGGAGGATCAGTAAGAAAGCAAAGTTTCTAAAGGTAAGTCCAAACATATTTGTCATCTCTTTCGCTAATCAGGCTAACAAGAATCACATTTGGGGTGGGGTGGGGCCGGGGGGTGGGTAGGTCGTGGTTGTTGACAACCACCTGTTTGTCATTAGGCTCTTTAATGGCTTCACACCACCGCTGAGGATGAACTTCAACAAGGAATGGCTGTGGGTTCAGATGCACAACTTACCTTTAGCATGTATGAATGAAACAAGGGGTAAACTGAACTGATAGGAGAGTCTATTGGCAGTGTGGAAGAAGTAGACATGAATGAGGATGGCAACGAATGGGGTAATTTTCGAAGGTTCAGTATTGAAAGGGACCTAACTAAGCCTCCGACGAGAGGAAGAACAATCTGTGTGAAAGGGGAGAAGATCTGGATCTCACTCAGTTAAGAAAAGTTACCGAGATTGTATTTTTCTTGTGGTTGCATTGTTCATGAGTATTAAGAATGTAAGGGAGGAGTTGGGGGGGGGGATACACAGTATGGAGTGTGGTTGAATGCATAATCTTAAGCAAAGAAGTACGAGCCTTATAGAAAATCAGGAGGGGGTCCAGTTAATAACAATGAAAAAGTAAGAGCAGAGAGTGGGTGGCTCAATGGAGGGGGAAAGAAGGGGGAAATAAAGGGAGAAATAAAGGGGGGAGCAGTGGGATGGTTCATAATTATCCTCTAGAGAAGGAAGGCATGGGGGTGGAAAGAATATGGAAGAAAGAGAGAGTAACATAGATCTAGTGTTGAGTAATCAGGAGGTAGGGAGGAAGGACTTGAAGGGATGGAAAAAGGAAAGATGATTTGTAATGGAAAAAATAAAGAAGCCAGAGAGGAAAGGGAAGGAAGTATAGGGATTGGAGGGAGCAAAGGGAGTGAAGAAATATGTGTGGGTGAAGATGAAGTAGAGGAGGTAGGACTCTCAAAATTTGATACTAATAAAAAGAATTAGATAAAGGGAGTATGGAAAAGGAGGGCAAGAGGTAAGGGAAAGGGCATATCAAACCCAAGTATATACACATCAGCAAAAAGAAACATGAAGGAGGAGGACATGAAAGAAGAGTTGAAAGGTAGTAAAAAAGTAAAAAAGAGTAGTGTTGAGAATGAAGATGTCCATATAGAAGAATTGGCAGAGGTTGTAACACAACCCCACCAATCTCAATGAAAACACTAAGTTGGACTTGTCGAGGGCTTGGGAACCCTAGGACAGTTCAAGACCTTTATCATATAGCAAAGGAGAAGAGACCCAATACAGTCTTCTTGATGGAGACTAAGCTAAATTCAGTGAAGTGTAGTAGAGTGAAGAGAAGACTAAAGTGTGAGGGGTATTTTGTTGTTGAACCAGTTGGTAGAATGGGAGGTTTAGCACTGATGTGGGCTAACATGACAAATGTTGAAGTGTTGAACTACTCTTAGGGGCATATTAGTACTTGGATAACTAATGAGGAAGGGAATATGAAGTGGCTGCTAACAGGATTTTATGGTGAGCCTGATTCAAGCAAGAGGGAAGAGGGATGGAATTTGTTAGCAGCACTTAAACCTATAGGAGATTATGGGTGGTGTGTAATTGGTGACTTAATGAAATACTAATCCATGATGAAAAGAGAGGAGGCAGTATAAGACAGGAAAGACAGATGGACATATTTAGAGAAGCACTAGAGATAGAGGAATTGTTTGACCTAGGTTGGAGAGGGGACAAATTTACTGAGAGCAATAAACATGAAGATGATTCCTTTACTAAAGAACGGTTTGATAGGGCTGTTGCAAATGCGATATGGTCAGAAGTTTTTAATGATAATTTAGTGGAAGTTTTAGTAGCAAGTAGCTCTGATCCGATTCTATTATCCACAACTAAGGCTAGTAAATGTGATTGGAGAGGGAGGAAATTGTTCGAATACGAAGCAAGTTGGGCACTTGAGGAAAAGTGTGAAGATGTGCTGAAGGGAGTATGGAGTAATCAACTAGAAAGTAGAGAGTCAATGTATAAGGTACAAAAGTTGATGGAATGAAATAGAAGGCTTTAGTTAGATGGAACAAACAATTAAGAACAGAGAGAGGGAATGAGTTGGAAGAAAAAATAGAAGAACTGAAACAATTACAATCTGAAGAGAATGGGTATAATTCAGAGAGTATAAAAAAGATTCAAAGGGAGATAGGAGTATTGCCACATATGGAAGATTTGAAATGGAGACAAAGGGCCAAGAGGAATTGGTATCAGTATGGGGATAGAAATACTAGGTTCTTTCATGCATGTACAAGTCAGAGAAAAAAGAAGAACTTGATAAAGCATATAGTTGATGACCAAAACAGAAGCTTTTCAAGGCCAGAGGAAGTGGAAGAAGCTTTCAAATCCTACTTTTAAAAGTTATTTACTTCTTTTCAGCCAAGCACAATTGAGATTGAGGATTGTCTAATGAACCTAAAGGCTAGAGTGTCCAGAGAGATAAATGTGAACTTGTCAAAGACTTACACCAAAAGGGAGGTAGAAGTTGCTATAAACCAGATGGCCCCACTCAAATCACCTAAGCCTGATGGCTCGAAGCTTGCTTTTTTCAAAATCATTGGAGCACAATAGGAGATGAGGTGAGCTCAACCGTACTTGTTTGTTTGAATGGTAATGTTTTAAATCCTTTAGTGAACTTTACTCACATTGTGCTTATTCCTAAAATAAAAAGCCCTATATACAGAATCTTGGGGTGGAGGCACCAGATATTTCTATGCATGCTATTGCTAGTCCTACTAATCCAAGAACTATGAGAGTGTTGGGTAAAATCAAAGGGCAGGCCAGTGGTAATTTTAGTGAAAACTGGCAGAAGCCACAATTTTCTTGATCCCACCATCATTCCTAAGGCCCAACTGACTCCTAACTCAAAAGAACAAATAGAAGTTAGGGTAGTTAATGGTGAAATGATTAAAGGTATTGGGAAGCTGGAATGGGCAAAAATATTGCTACAAAGGACTTGTGTACTACAAATTGTTTTTTACTACCCCTAGGGGGTTGTGATGTGTTTCTTGGCATGCAATGGGTGAGGAAACTTAGGCCTATTTTATGAGATTTTGATTCCCTTACTATGACTTTCATTCGGGGTGGTGGGTCTATTACACTTAAGGGATTAAATCTCAGCCATTCCTAGATGGTGGATGGTGTGGAACTGTCCAAATTAAGTAAGGTTGAAAGAATATGGGTGCTTCTCCAGATTTCAGTAAGAGGAGAAGAGAAGATGTAGACATCAGTGCCTCCAGAGTTTGAGATGGTTTTGCAAGAATTCAGTGGTGTTTGTTATGAACCTAAGGGGCTACCACGAAAGAGAAATTGTGACCATCGTATTACACTCAAGGAAGAATTATTGGCTGTTGGAGTGATATGACTCAGCTAATCACCATTCTTTCCTCCCATAGTATTGGTGAGAAAGGCCAATGGGAGTTGGAAGATGTGTATTGATTACCGGGCCCTCAATAAGGAGACCATCAAGGACAAATTTTCTATTTCAATCATTGATGTGCTCCTTGATGAACTACATAGGGCCACTATCTTTTAAAAAATGGACCTAAGGTCGGGCTACCATCAAATAAGAGTAAAAAATGAGGACATTCCAAAAACTATATTTAGGACTCATCATGGCCACTATGAGTTCCTAGTGATGTCTTTTGAATTAATAAACGCTCTAGCCATATTTTAAGGGCTAATGAATGAGGTGTTGCAGCCCTACCCAAGGAGGTTTGTGATTGTATTTTTCGATGATATTTTGATCTATAGTAAGACTAAGGAGGAACATTTGGTTTGCTTAGATACTATGTTAAAAACTTTGGTTGCACATATTCTTTTTGCTAAAAAGAGTAAATGTAAGTTTGGTTGCAAGAAGATAGAATATTTGGGCATCTAGTTTCGGCTGAAGGGGTAAAGACACAAGCATGACAAATTGGCCCATACCTAAAGCATTAGCATTAGAAAGTTGAAGTTGTTAAGCCAATCCATCTATTGCATTCTGCAAAGCATCTTGATGTTAATGTTGGAGTTCCCAAGCGTGTTTCACAAAGGCTAAAGAGTTAGCTAGCTGAGAGTAGCGAGTGCCAGTCCCCTCTACCATGGCTCAACAAGGCTCTTAATAATACTAAAAAATATAAACCAGAAATTGGAAATAATAAGCTAACCACTTCGAAGGGGTTAATTCCTCTAATGAAAATTTGTTGGATTTTCAACTTGCTTTTCTTCCTTCCACAAAGCTAAATAAATACAACTTAAATAACAAACACCCCAAATAACAAGGAACAATCTAAAGTAATGGACTATTAACATGCAGATAATTCTGCTAAAATAATCAACACTTTAAACAACCATATCTTAAGGATAAAAATCTGCCAAGGACCCTCAATAACTAAAGATTTGGAATACATATTATAACCCAATCAGATTTATTTGACCACACTTAACTAAACTCAAACAAAGCTCAATTGGACTCAAACCAGACTAACCCAACAAGCGAAATTCCTCTACTTAACTTGAATTGAGCAAAGAACATGGCAATTGATAGCATTAATAGGAAGCTCATACCCATTTTCAAATATCATCAAGCCCTTTCATTCAGATATCTACCAAATTCCAGTGTCTTATGCTAACATGGTATGATAAACTTTCCAATAAATGAGAAGCTCTAGAGATCGAAAAAACACGCAAAATTGAACCTGGATCCTGAATGCAAAAGAATTTTGTTGGAGTAACCACAAAGCCGATTACGCTCCATCCACAAAGCCGATTACGCTCCATCCTTGTATGCTCCAACAGCTTTTGCCTATCCCTTTCCTTTAAACTCCCATCACCCAAATCAACTCTCTTCCATGTCGATGGATGTAATAACCTTATTGAATGAGAAATGGGTTCAATAGTCAGAAGGGTTAACAGTATACAGTTTCCTTTAACTAGCCCATTACATTGGAAAATTATACCTAGATGGGCTTAACTGATTGATTTTAGTCAGTTAAGAGAAATGTAAAAAAAAAGGGATTAGTCTCTTTTATTAGCATTCTAGAATAAAGTCATTTCTTGATCTTCGAAAGTTAGTTTCCTCGAACAAACCAGAAGCACAAAGTGTGTGCGGGTTATCTTCATTCTTGAGTTGCAGTTATTTAGGGAGTTAGTTTCATAGAAGAGAGGTATTGACAATTGGCATCAGAGATTTTATTCTTAGGCAAGGTCGAAAGGAATGAGATTCAAAGATTTGGAGGAGACCGTGGTTGGCATGAAGCAAAATCAAGACTTCCAAGATATGAAGGTGGAAGAACACCAAAAGCCTTTGTACAATATGTCGCAGAAGATAAATATACTTCTTGAAGCATTAAAAAAAAATCAAGCACCAGTAACCAAAGAGGTGCATCATAGAGAACCTGAGAACTCTAGAGCGAAAAAAAGGTTGTGGATGGAAATGGTGGAATGCTAATTCACTCTATCCAAGTTTGATAGGGGTGAACCTTTCTGGTTCGTTATATAATGTGAATAATTATTTTGCTCTCTATCCTAATACTGGATTATCATGTTTTCATTTCATATGGAAGGGGAAGCATTAATTTGATTCCAAGATGCGGAAGAAACTGAAGGTTTTCCTACAATGGGCTTTTTTGTGTAGGCTCTGCAAGTCTGGTTTGGCGACTCTACTTACGATGATCTTAAGGAGGCTATTATGAGATTGAGACAAAATTCTTTAGTGGCAACTTACTAATCACAGTTTGAGGTACTTTCTAATCGTCTAAAAGTGATGTTTAAGCAGTATAAGCTAAATTGTTTTCTTAGTAGTCTTAGAGATGATATCCGTGCCTATTAGAATGCTAAACCAAATTGCATTAAATTCAACCTTTGGTTTAGCAAAGATATAGGAAGGGTATGTGAATCACTCTAAGAGGAGTCTTAAACCTATTGGTTATTATAATTCAACAACTTCTTTTTCACCTCACAATGTTGGGAGTTCAGAGGTACTTCTTCCTGGTTCCAATAAAGGTTTTAACATTAATGAGAATGGAGTTACTAAAAAGAAAAACATTACCAGTGAAGAAGGTAACCCCATATGAGATAAATGATCGTAGGGGGAACGGTTTATATTAATTTTGTGATGAAAAATGGAATCCAAGTCACAGATGTAAGAATGTTAGGTTGTATATCATGGAGGGTATGGAATTATCACATTCTAAGAGTTTAGAAGGAGATGAGAAGTGTCGTATAAAAAATGAGGTGGAATTGTTAGAGGACTTTAATTCAGATGTTGAAGGCCCAGAGATTTCTATGCATGCTATAACGGGGTCCCTTAATGCTCTTACTATGAGAGTGGTGGGTAGATCAAGGGTAAGAAATTAGTGATGTTGATAGATACTTACAACACATAATTTCTTAGAAGCTAGAATTACTACCAGGGCTAACTTGTTGGTGTAAACTTCTTGTAAAATTGAGGTGAGAGTGGTGGATAGGGAGATGATTAGAAGTATCGACAGAGCTGAAGGGGTCGAATTCTTAGTACAAAGAAATCAATTTAGCATTGATTTCTTTCGACAGAGCTGAAGGGGTCGAATTCTTAGTACAAAGAAATCAATTTAGCATTGATTTCTTCTTGTTAGATCTGGAGGATACGATGTTGTATTGGTTATTCAATGGCTGAGTACTTTGGGACCAATCCTTTGGGATTTCTCATTGCTTACTATGTCTTTCACCCTCAATTAGAAAGTAATTTTCTTGAAAGGTCTAACTCCTAGTAACTTGGAATGGGTAGAAAAGGAGTTAATTCAGTTGTCTAAAATGGAGAAAAAATGGTTGTTACTCTAGATTTTTCCAATAAGCAATGACACCATTCCAAGAGACTTGGATCCGGAAAAATGCCCCGTTGCAACAGTTCAAGGGAGTATTTGAGGAACCAAAAGGATTGCCTCCAAATAGATCACATGACCACAAAATCATTCTCAAGCAAGGAACCCAACTAATCTCAGTCAGGCCTTTATAGGTATCCTTATTACCATAAATCTGAGATTGAAAAAAAAAATAATGCAGGAGCTCTTGGCTTCAAGGGTGGTTAGACCAAGCCAATCACCCTTCCTCTTACCTGTTTTACTTATAAGGAATGTGGATGAGAGTGGGAGGATGTGTATAGATTATAGGTCATTAAATAAAGAAACCATTACAGACAAATGTCTCATACTGTAATTGTCGAGTTGATGGATGAACTATTTGGAGATACCATTTTCTCAAAATTGGACATAAGATCTAGGTATCACCAGATTTGGGTAAGAGAATGGGACATTTCAAAAACAGCATTTCATACACATCAAGGGCATTATGAATTCTTGGTTATAAATTTTGGCTTAACTAATGCCCCAGCCACCTACCAAGGGTTAATGAATGAAGTTTTTAAACCTTTTTTTTAGGAGATTTGTCATTGCCTTGTTCAATGACGTTTTGGTTTATTGCAGAATAATGGAATATCATCTTCAACACTTAGTTGTAGTTTCGGATACACTATCTAAACACTAACTATTTGCTAATAAGTCTAAGTGTCGGTTTGGTTGGTCAAAGATAGAAAATTTGGGTCATTTGGTTTTAGCTGAAGGGGTTCGAGCTGACCCATCTAAGATCAAATCGATGCTTGATTGGCCTACACCTAAAACCTTGAAGTCCTTGGGGGGGTTCCTCGATTTAACTAGGTATTACAAGAAATTTACCAGACATTGCTTTTAAAGAAGAATTCTTTTACATGGACAAAGCAAGCTACAATTGTTTTTGAGAAGCTCAAGTTGGCAGTTTCTAGTCCTCCAATGTTAGCTTCCAAATTTTACAACATCATTTCTCATAGAGTGTGATGCTTCTAGGTTCAGCATTGGATCTATGTTGATGCAAAATAACAAACCCTTAGCCTACCTTAGTGGGAAAGGCTTTTGGATCTTTCTACCTATGAGAAAGAACTGTTTGCATTGGTGTATGTAGTGAAGAAGCAGAAACCTTATCTCCTCGGGGGAGCATTTGTCATTAGAACTGATCAGTAGATCCTCAAATTCTTGTGAGAGCAAAAGATAGGCACTCATTTCCAACAGAAGTGGGTGATTAAGTTGATTGGTTATGATTTTACCATTGACTATAAAAGGGCAGGTAAATCAAGGTTAAGGATGCCTTGTCTAGGAAGCATGAGGAAGATCACTCCTTCTTTCAATTCAATCTCGATTTTGGATCTTTTGTGGATCTCTGAATTGCATAAAACTTATTTTACATATCCTGCTTTAATGACTCTCTGACATAACTTACAACAAAATCAGTTGGAAGAGCACAGCTGGTAAATGGAGTTTTTCTTAAGAATGGTCGTATCTATCTTTCGAAAAAATCCATCATTAAACTTCATATTTTCCACCATATCCATAGTAGTTCTATTGCTGTCTACCAAAAATCTCTTCATAAAGCTAAGGCAGATTTTTATTGGCCTAGGATAAAGAAGGATTTGAAGGGCTATATTAACCAATGTATTGTCTATTACCAATGTGTGGAGAATGTGCACCCAGTTGGCTTGTTATAGCCTCTCCTTATTCCTACCAAATGTTGGCCGAACAGTTCCATAGATTTTATTAAAACTTCACCTCTTTCCCATGGTTTTTCTGTGATTTATATGGTGATTGATTGACTTAATAAATGTGCCCACTTATTCTCATAATTTATCCCTATATATCCCTATATAGCTGCTAAGGTTGCTTAAGCTTTTATGCATCATGTTTTCAAGCTTCATGTGATGTCTTTGACCATTGTTACTGATCAAGACCCTACTTTCACAAGGTCCTTTTGGAAGGAGCTTTTTTGTTTGCAAGGGACTCATTTACATTATAGTTCAGCTTACCCTCCTCAATTTGATGGTCAAATTGAGATTGTAAATAAGTGTGTACAACAATACTTATGTTGCTCCACTGGTGATAGACCTAAAAAATGGACCATATGGTTTCCTTGGGTAGAATGGTGGTATAACACTAACTAACATTATTCTACTCGCCTTACACCTTTTGAGCCTTTATATGGAGTTGTGGATGTCCAGCTCAAGTCGCATGACCAACTCTTGAGCCTCTTAAGGAAGCATTGTTATCTACACAAGAGTCCATAAAGAATCAGTATGATAAGAGAGCTTGAGGTTGGTGATTTGGTCTATCTTAGATTCTGAGGCCACAAAAATATTGACAGTAGAGTTTTTCCAATTGCAAGAGTTATAAACTCTCCCTCCCTCTGGCAATTTTCATGTTATGGAGAAAATAGGCAATGTGCCATATCGATTGGAGTTGCCCATTGATTCCTTTGTCCATCTTGTTTTTCACGTCCATTGCTTTAGGAAACACTTGGGTCTTTCTATAGAGGCTACTTCTCACCTTCGTCCTTTGGATTGACATGGTGGTTTTTATTTTGAATCAGAGAAGGTGCTGCAGCGTCGTTTGATTAAGGTACATCACAAGCCTATGATGGGACTCTTGATCAAATGGAAAGGTGCTCCTGACGAAGAAGCAACCTAGGTTACTATCAAGAGACTGCATCTTCAATTTTCTGACGTTATGGGCAAGGTCTTTTGAGGTGGAGGGAGGGGAGTAATGTAATAACCTTGTTGAATGAGAAATGGGCTCAATATTCAAAGGGTTAATATTATACGATTTCCTTCGGTTTCCTTTAACTGGTCCATTAGACAATTATATTGGGCTGGGGCTTAATTGATTGATTCTAATTAGTTAAGAGAAATGTAATGAAAAGGAAGTTAGTCTCTTGTATTAGGCTTATGGAATAAAGTTATTTCTTAACTTTGGAGGCTGGTTTCCTCAAACAAACAAGAGTAAGTGTGTGTGAGTTATTTTCATTCTTGAGTTGTAGTTATCGTAGGAGAGAGGTCTTAAAAATGGATCATCCGAGAAGAACATTCTCCCGATTTGACTTGGCGACTCTACACGGCCTTTTTCAATATCACAAGACAAAATATAAGGAAAAAAGAATTCAAAGCATACCAATTGAAATTCATGATGGAGAGTGGTTTTAGTGGAGGTAAAAAAGTCGCCCTATTATTGGAGGAATGTACTTCGATATAATGAAATGGATGATTATTGTTTGGTCGGATGGAAAATAGAAAAAGAGAGAGAGTTTTCTGGCTTTCTTGATCAGAAAGAAATAGAGTTTATCTCTCTTTCTCGATTGGAAATATAGAGAGAACGTAAGTCGAGTAGGCAGGGCTTTCCAGGAAGTTTGTTAAAAAGAACAGCCGACTTTGTGATTGCAACATAAGAATTTCATAAAAATAAATTCACAAATTGATGTGTCTTAATGTGGTACGTATATAAGATTTTAAAGTTACTTTTATTGTAAAATAAATCTAACGGATCACATGAAGTCAGCTTGTAAATTTATTTTTATAAAATCTCTTTATAACTATGACAATTCTTTTAATTAAAACTATAATAGAATTTGCAAAAGGTGGGGGGTTGAGCATTTGCTCAAACTAGTTCGGAGTACTATTAGATACAAGATTATATTAATGTTCAAGTCACATGCAAGAAATTTGTAAAAAGTGAGCTCCACATTAAAAAAGTTGATTTTTTCAAGTGTACATACCATATTTTTCTCAAATAATTTACACTGGACTAACACGCCATGCACAGATCTGCATAAGTCATTTTTCCTAACTCAGTTTATCTTTAAATTACCAAGTACCGGTGAATAAATGTTCAAACCTTAACTTAAAAGTGGTGAAAAATAAGCGATATGTTATAATCTTACTTAATAGTAATATTTTAACGGAAGGAATTAGTTATTTGACTGCCAAAAGTAGTTAAAGAGTGTAATGTATAGGTTTAATAATTTGAAATATTAATTGCAAACATTGTGATGAATCAAACCTAAAACATTTATCTAGTCTTTACTTGAACCATTTTGGATTCGAATCTTACCTCAACTCATCTTATCTCATTATTAATTTTTTTAAACTTTAAAATAATAATAATATTAAAAATAATATTCTAATAATATTTTATTCAACTCATCTAAAATCATCTCAACTCACCTCAATTTATCTCTGAATCCAAACAACCTCTTAATGGTTGATTTAGATTCAAAGAAAAGATGAGATAGTTTTAGATGAAAGATAAAAGTTAAAAACAAATATTGTTAGAATATTATTTTTTGATTTGAAAAAATTGAAATGAGATTTGAAAAAGTGGAATTGTTTATTATATTTTATGTAGAAATTTTAAAAAATTATAATGATGAGATGAAACACTTTCTGAATCCAAAAGAGCCTAAGTGTACGTGAATAATCCAAAATATCAAGGGTATTTTTTAAAAAAATAAAGCTACGGTTATTGTGAAGAATCAACTAATAATGGTCATAATTAATTGATCATTTACATTTTTTTTTCCCAATCCATATATGTATATAGAACTTTTCAAGGAAAAGCCACCATCATTCGGAAATATATAAAAAATGGTTGTAAATATTAAATTTTGTAAGTATTATAATGATAAAAGGTCCATACAAGCGTGTAAATCGGCATTATTATGAGAAATTAGGTGAAGTTTGGATAATAAATTGAGATGAAATAAGATGAAAATTGAAAGTTGAATAAAATATTTTTATTTTTAGATTTGAAAAAATTAAATTATTTATTATATTTTATGTGAAAATTTGATAAAATTATAATAATAAAATAAAATAAAATGAGTTGAATTGAGAAACAACCGCTTAACGAGATTGGGCTAATTGAAAATTTTGAAACCATTGCATACAGATTCTTAGTTTCGGCCTTTTGGTTTTGGGTCAGAGTGTTGTGAAATTCAATTAGACCACATTTCATGTGCAAATGATGATGGATTTAGGCCCTATTTGAAGCCCAATGTACGAATACCGAATGGCTAATACAATCAGAAATTGACGCACAGTTTTGGCTAATATTGAGTTTGGGCAATGAAGTATTTTGAAAACATTCCATTATTTTTTATTATTTTATTATTATTTTTTACATAATTTTTATTACTATTTAATATTTTATTATTATTTTTTCATTACTTTTTTACTATTATTTATATGCAAAATATTTAATTTTTGTTCCTAAGTTATTGTTTGGGGCTGTTGATCTCTAGCTTGTTTAGGGTAATCTTTTATTTTCTTTAATGGGGTAGTGAATAAATGGGTCAGGGTATTTGCATCCCTTTGTTGTGACTAATTTGTAAATAAAAATAATACTAAATATAATTTTAGAATGTCCGAATCCCGCATACCCTATTTGAAAAAAAAATAAAATTTATTATTAAAAAATTAATTTTTTTTGTATAAATCTTAAATTTATCTATTATTTTTTTTAAAAATATGTGTACAAATCATTTCCAATTTACATATAATATAATAACTTTTTACCCATGAAATAAATAATTGGGATCTCTCACTTAACACTCAAAAAATAAATAAAAACAACAACAACCCTAATTATCTTTGCTACAGAAACATCTACAATGGAATCGGGTGCAAGGCCACTTAATTGGCAATGAATGTCAGAGGAGTCAGGCGACGTACGTTGCTGCAAATAAATTATATATGAACATTCTTACGTAATAAATCTCTATATATGTTCATACTTCATTCTAATTCAGTGGGAAAGATAGTATATATTATTATACTTGGAATATTCTGTGTGCGTAAAATTTGTAGTTGACTTTTAGTTCTCTCTTAAAAATTATAAAAACAAATAAAATAAATAAAAACATTCATGAGTAAAGCTTTGTCATCACGACAATACAAAATTATGATCCATCCCTCAAATCACACCCTTTATACAGCAATTAATCTAGTATCTGAATCATGTATATGTTTAAATAAAATTTTTAGATATTTTTTAGATATTGATAGTAAAAAAGATCATCTCTAAACTATATATATATAGAATAACTTCACGGGTTGATCGATTGAGATGATCTGTTTATTATTATATGTTGGTCCACATAACTAAGATTATTTGGATTGGCCACCTTGGGTTAAACTAATTTTAATTTATTTTCATGATTAATATATCTGGAAAATAAATTATTAATTATATATATATATCCCAATTTCATCTAGATGTTTGGGTCAGATCATGCATTATTTTTAATTTGGGAGGCCTCCTTTGTTGACAAGCATGCAGTGAAGCTGCTAGCTAGCTAGCAAAGCACACGGATGGCGTGGTGATCATCATGATGGCTTTGTAGGTGTTGAAACTTGAAACTCTGAAAAACAAGTTTTTAATTAAATGGTAGTACTCATTTGCTCGATATAAATATTTGCATTTAAATAATGGCCTGTTTCCACCGGCGCTAGATCATCGTACAAGTACTTTATCTAAAGCTTTAAAATGGGAATTAGCACGTGCACAATGGCCTGCAACATTTACATTCGGATGCTAAGTATAGATGATGTAATTTTAAATAATACGTTAAATTTAATATTTTATAATAAAAATAATTTTATAATTTAAAATACATCATCAAATTACGTCAATTTATAAATTTATTTTATTATTAAAATACAATAAAGCATTTTTCTAAACGTGCATGCAAGTGCGTATGTAGAAGTAATTAGCATAGTTTTAAATTTCGTACCGTACCGGTAGGTACGGTCAAAATTTTTCATACCGGCTGGATGTACTATATCTATTTTGTATCGGCTAAAATACCGGCTGGTACTGGACGTATCGGCCTGTACCGGCCTTAATTTCGGCCGGTACCGGCCGATATTTCGGCCAGTATTTTTTTTTTTTTCATTTTTTCAAACTACAAGCTTATTTTTTAAACCATAATTCAGACTAGACTATTTATAATTTATATATATGTATTTATATATAATTTATTTATATATAGACTATTATTTTGGAATATAATTTTTATATATAATTTATTTATATATCGAGTATTTCGAAATGTTATCCCGAAACGCTATCCCGAAATGGTACCAGTACCGAAATATTTCATTTCAGTGTCTTGACCGGTACAGCATCCGATACGGTATTCAAAACATTACTAGTGTTGGGAGTCATTATAGACGTAGACATGACGTATAAGGAGTCTCCGGCCGGTGTAGTTTAAAACTGATTCGGACTTTTTTTCTCATCGAATCAAATACTATGAGCCAAGAAAAACAAATTTTCAATCAGATGCTCAAAGCTACGCACATGAAATTCTTGCTGCATGCTGATAAGTGGAAAGACAACCGCTTGGCACTTAAGTTCCAGCAAATTAGTCAATGTTACAGACAATTACAGATTAACAGTTTAGAATATTGTCATGATTATATATATAATCAGTTAGTTGACTTGGGCAGTAACTTTGAACTCCATGCATCATGAATAAGTGTATATATATCCATATTGATAAACTAGGCTCCTAATTAAGCCTAGCTAGCAAGTTTGACTATAGATGACACGTTATGGATCAATTTACTCCCAACCTCAATGAAAATCATGACTAGTACTACCTTAATTAGTGGGTTTTAATTTGTTTAATAGACGCGAGTCGATTAAACTCATTCTTTTTATTATCTTAATTATTAGATATATTTTTAGAATAAATAATAATTTCTCGTGATATTAAAGTAGATCATCAGGTCGTTCAATTAACTATATACTCAACATAACATTAGACTTATTTATCGAAAGGAGTCCCGGCCGACCCAGTAAATGTGACATGAGTTGTATGTTAATTAAAGCAATTAGCAATATTAAGAACGAAATATCACGAATATATATATATATATATATATATATATATATGGTTATTTGTAAATTTTTTTGTAATTTCTAAATCTGAAAATATTTATAATTTTTTTTTTTTTTTTGGGGGGAGGGGTAATTAAATTAGAATCATGTGTGATACAATAGCATTAGTACTAGGAAATGCCGGCCATTTGATGTTGAATAAATCCAAAAAGGGGATGAAAAAGGATGATGATATATTATGAGTGGGAGGGGCCGGGGAAGCTCCAATTAAAAACAACACGTACATTAAGTTTAATTTATATGATATAATATGATGATCAGGTAGTAGTACCATTGAATCTGGACTTAGGGTATCTTAAATTTCTACATTAATGTGTTAGCTAGTCATACTTCAATCAAATCAATCCATGTACGTTTTCCATACACATCGCAATCAGCTTATACTATTTCTTGAATTATTTTTAATTATTCTCATAGCAAAAACATTATTATTACGTATATAGTTCCCTTAATTCGTCATTGTTCTCGTCATCCTCGTCGTAATATTCCTTTGTCGTCGTCATAGTCACGATCCTATCGATCGCAACCTGCCGCCTTAATTCTGATTATAATTTAATCACTGTACGTACGTAGTCTTTCGACAAAAATAATCAGATGCATGTGGTCATGAAAACATACATTCAGGCCGTAGAGATCATGAATGTCTTCACACTGAATCAGGAAAACTATTAAAATAAAATCTTGTAACGCTTGATAGATACTTATATATATATATATATATGATCACTAATTTTATGATTCTCTACAAAAACTAACAAAAATATAAACATTAAATGCATGGCCAAAACAATGGTCCTGTCATGGCTGCAAACATATAGACACATGTCAGAAACCCAGAAACACAGTGCAGGCCGCCCAACACGTGCTATAACCACGTCATCAACTGTGATCTGATCTTCCA
This sequence comes from Juglans regia, assembly GCF_001411555.2. Classification (NCBI taxonomy): domain Eukaryota; kingdom Viridiplantae; phylum Streptophyta; class Magnoliopsida; order Fagales; family Juglandaceae; genus Juglans; species Juglans regia. The sequence goes on from NC_049912.1 coordinate 19,045,308, forward strand.
AGTGTGAAATCTGAGAAAGAAAGCTGAAGATAAAAGCAATGGAACAATCAAATCAAATGCACGTATCCTTAAACTAATATTTCCGGCCAACTATATATATATATATATATATATATGATGATCTATATGAGCTTGGACCTTTGGCTGTTCCAACACGCTCGTCCAAAAATGATTTAAAGGAAGAGTTCTATCTGTTTTAATAAATGATTAAGTGGCCCGAATGTAGAGTTAGAAACCAACATAGACACGCATGCTTTATCTAAACTGCAAAGACTAGGGAACACAGAGACATACTTTATCCTTATAACACTTACTTTTTTACCTTAAAATATCATGCTTTGCACCAAGGCGTGCTTCTAACTGATGAGACATTGGTGCGTGGTCCTCTTTTTCTTCTTGCTTTGGCAGCTTCTTGATCTGTACGTACATCCTTAGGCGCTACTACTGCATGAACCATATCTTATTGCGGTCGTTCTTCAAGAGAACAGTCGAAGCATAATTCCCATATGGCCGGCCGTTTCTTGCTAGCTAGCTCTTTGAGCTCGTCCCTTGTCGTTGCTTTCTGATTTATGATAAAAAGGAGAAAGAAAGCGAATCTTTACATATATGTCAACTTCGAGGTAGCTAGTCATGGGAAAGAAAGATCATTTCCTAAGGCCTCCTCTCTCTCTCTCTCTCTCTCTCTCTCTCAATTTGTCGGATCATTACAGAGCTAGCATGCACTTGAACTTGATGCATGCTTGTATGATCATTTGGATTATATTATATTCTTTTTGTCACATGATAAGTTTTTTAAACATTTATTTAAAAGGTTAATGTTTTACGATTTTTCTTTTCCATTAACACTACTGTTTGTCCTATATACATGTAACGTGCAACTCATATATATGAAAATATTAATTTAAAATGTACACGATCGACTTTCTATTTTTTCCCTACCACCTTTAAAATTAACCTGTATCCTATCATGTGAAAAGTTAAAAACACTGATAATATTTGAAAGCTTATGTTAAATATCAAATGCATCATGATCACTTTTATAGATTAACGCTTACTTCTGCTAGCTTAAGATCATCATGAAACTCGATCATTATATGACAAACGAAGTCATGAAATTTTCTAAGCCAATGTCGTCGAGCAAGATCAGTACTGCAAACAAAAGTTGGTGGCTTAGTACTCCTGGCTAGGTTTGAACATCATTTGATCACTCAAACTCATGAGTAGACGCTTAATTGAGTGAGATCTGATATTTTAGGTATTGGGATTTGTCGTTCAATCGTAATATATAGTTTTCTACAACAAGTCAGTTTTCTATGTATTTTAAGGTATGAAACCGTATTGGATGAAAGAGGTATAGATGAAGAAGCTTTATATATGCATGCGAGATACAATATTGGATTATTTGAAGTAGTCCGATGCCACTTGATGTATTTTACAACTCGATTATCCATTAATCTAGCTAAGCAAGCTAGCTGGTCAAACAAATCATAAAAATTTTGCACCTAACATGTGTAGTAGTATACCTCTTTGGAAGAAAAATATATACGCATGATGCCGTGCCGGTGAAAGGGGTCAAAAATAGGATGAGAAGAAAAAAGGGTTACAAACATGATATGTTTGGGTCAAAGACGCTTCAGATAGAGGAGGAAGAAGAAGAAGAGGAGGAGAAATTTGCAACATTTAAATTAATATATTATCTATCCATCAATTGAGAGAGAGAGAGAGAGAGAGAGAGATTGTGTGTGTTTTTTCTGTACATACATGGAAATGAACACCGGCTAGCTAGTGGGAATTTCAAGACTACAAGCCCCGAAAACCCGCCTAGCTTTTGACAAAAAGACCACGAAACTATGGATGGTGTCGTTTTCCCTTTTCTGCATGCAGCATTAATGATTGTACGTGTGTTTAGTCCAGATCTGAAGCCTCCATTTTCGTTTTAATTAAAAAAAAACACTCGATCCCTTTGAGTTAACTTGATTTCTTTGAGTATTCCCCTAGCTAGCTAGCTAGCTTATAAATTAAGCTTAGGATCGATGATCATCAAGTCATGCTTTTATGTATTAGTTATAAGATCATCTTCATGCATGTCAATTACTACTACTACTGCATGCAGCTCAAATTGATGTATATGAACATTGAAGGACGACAGATCATGCATCTAGCTAGCTAGAAGCAGGAAAGGTTAATGGTGCGTCGCTCGATTGGAAATTAATAATGATCCAATAACTATATAGACATGCGGGAAAGGTACTCACACAACCTTTCTGATCTAATTAGTGGGTTCTAGCTAGCAAGAAATCTGTAAAATGGTCGTTTTTTCTTTTATTTTGTTGTACCATTTTTTTGTAATTTTCTAATCATTTTATGCTCAATAAATTAAGACGGCCATTCACGGTGGACTTTCAAAACCATCGCGCGTCTTTATGTCTTGAAATAGTAAAAAGGTAAATTCAACCTCTAGGAAGTTCAGTTTACGATGTTATAACTTATAAGTTGGATTATGTGAACATCATCTTCTGCCTTCTTGTACTACATTAATTATATATAATTCTTACACCACAAGTCGGATATTTGTGCGTGAAAATTTGTTTAATTTAAGATTCCTCGGTTCAAGATTTTTTTAAGGTTTTATTCGAGTTGAAGGGTGTCATTTAGAATAGGAATAACTATATGAAATAGTACTAGACTTTACAACAATGATCGAAACATCGACTTATGCTATCTGAAAATTCGCAGTATTGTAATATTCATTTTATGTACTGTCTGATCTCTGCCTCACTTGATACTTTAGAATTCCAACAAGACTTTGAGATAATCTTTTTCTAGATTCTTGTTTCGCTTAGAGGTGTAAAATTTAACCGGAAAATTGGTTGGGACCGGCCCAAACCGGTGGAACCGGTCTGGTCTGGAACCAGTTTTTTAAATGATGAAACGGTTTAGATTCTATGATTTTTAAGATCGGATCAAACCAGACCGATTCACTATAATATATATTTAAATTAATTTTTTAATATTATAGATAATATCTTTTATAAAATATCATCATATATAAGATATTATATAATTATCACTATGACAATATATTACTATATAGTATTAATATCACTATTAGTATAGCATATTGTATTAGCAATAACTTAGTATTAACTTATTATTATATAACATTTTGTTTATTGCAGATTTTTGTATAACACTTCTCTTTTATAGCAGTTTTTTTATAGCAAATTTTTTTTTACATAACAAATTTTTTTATAAAGTAGATTTTTTATAGCAGAGTTTTTTTTTTTTTTTTTAGCAGATTTATTTATAAAGCAGATATTTATAGCATACTTTTTTATACGTAGCAGGTTTTTTTATAAAGCAGATTTTTGTAAATAGTAACAAAATTTTAATAAAACAGAATTTTTTAAAGCAATTTTTTTTTAATAAATAGATTTTTTTATGATAAATTTTTTAATACATTTTATTAATAAATATATATAATCATACTAGACACGATCTTGTTTGAATTCACAAACCACCTCAACTCATCTCATCTTCATTATTACAACTTTTTCAAATTCTCATATAAAAATATAATAAACAATTCAACTTTTTCAAATCTAAAAACAACTTTATTAAATTCTTACAAAAAATATAATAAACAATTTAACTTTTTCAAATCTCAAAATAATAATAATATTAAAAAATAATATTCTAAAAATATTTTATTCTACTATTCACAAACTATCTTAACTCATCTCTGAATCCAAATGACTTTAGTCCCTTCAAAGTTACCGTTTTGGTATTTTAAAAAATATTTTTTTAATGATTAAGGAAATGACTATTACTAAAGTTATGTATTTTTTTTCTTAAGGTTAAATATGTTAAAAAAATGTTTTACAAAAATGAAAAAAAATTCAAATATACTAGTGGACACGCCCAACGGTAGTACATACTAGAGCGGTGCCCTAGCATTATCCTAATTAAAATTACTCAGCCACCTTATAAAAATTAATAACTAATTAGAAGCTGTGTTTATATATCCATCGTAGAGCCTCTTAATTCACTTAAACTAGCATGTAATTAAGCAGCGAAAATACAAATTACCGATTCTGGCATATATAATTAGATTATCGAAGCAACGTAATATTAATCCAACATACGTACGGACCCATAAGTGGAGTTTGTACGTACGTAGTTCATGACACGTGTACAAATAATTGGATATTATATCCATAAATTAATTAACAAATCCCACTACCAAAAGTTGAACAATATGATTATATATATATTGATTGAAACATATCATGATGTGTGACTATATAATATATATATATATATATATATACATTGAGTGCACACCCTCCATCCCCTTTTCAATAATGCTCCCCTGCGTACGTACGTACCTCTGCATTTAAACACTACTGTATGATATATATCGATCTCATCCATTATAGTCTTCATTTTTTAAGCAAATTATATATATATATATATATATATATATATATATATATTAATAATGACAAAATAAGGGGTGGGATATCCTAACAATAAATATTAATCCATTATACTTAATTAATTACTGCATGCAGAAATGCAAATAAAATAGATCGAAAAAAAAGGAAAATGAAAATAAATTATTTAATATTACTTATATATATGGTCTCGGGTTTAATGTTAATTATGACTAATTATCAAATATTAAGAAATTAATTGACCGTCATTAAAGATCACATGCAATATAATTGATTCAGCAATTCAGAAACTTAGAGAATTGGCATTGATTTTATCAAATTTATCTCTAAAATTTAATTAAAAGTACATGTTTTTCATAAATCTAAAACCTTCTTAGTCATAACCCCATATTGGATTAGTCAAAATAATAATATAACATTATTTTTTTAATAATAATATTTTTAATTTATTTTTTTTATATTTTACAATTACACTAACTATATGTTAATTAATAATTTAATTTGATTAAATAAAATAATGATTATAGAGTGTGAACAGTTAGTTTTTAAATTCGGAGATGAACTTAAATATATTGTAGCTCAAAGTTGAAGATTTTAGTGTATGTTGAATCCAATACAGTGATTTTAAATACAAATTCATCAAATTTTAAAGATGTCACTCATGATTTGATGAGTCCAATACCAATGCTCTTAGCGTAATGCGCGCCATCAACAACGCCATCCAAAAACATGTACAAAATTTCCAACCAAAAGCAACAATACTACTAGAATATTTGAAAAGCAAAAAATGATGTTTTGAACCTTCTATCAGAGACAAGCATATTTCAGTTCCTAAACCGTACAATACAACAAATTTTAGTTTTAGGGATGAAATTCTTTAAGGAGGAACTAAATTTCGTCCCTAAAAGTAATTATTGGAGACTTCTCAAAACATGGATGACTTTATAAATCTAATCGAATGACTAAATATCCATTCGAACTAGATCTTCTGTGAGGAATTAGATTCTTTCAAAAAGTCAAAACCGTTCAAACGGCAAAGAACCTATTCCAACAGGGAATTCATGTCTATTCAAATGGTGTATAATCTGTTTGAATAATAATCTTGGAAACCATTCGAACTATAATTTATTCAAACGGAAGAGACTTGGTGGAAAAATCTAGTGGGAAGGTTATAAGACCGTTTGAACGACACATATTTCGTTTGAATACGTTCGAACACCACAGTTATGCATTTGAATGGATAGTTTGGTGGGAAATTAAATTAAAATTGGAGGGAATTTTTTTAAACATGTTCGAACATGTTTGACCTGTGAGTACCTTGTTCGAATGCATAAACAAGCGTTCGGAAGGGCTTGTTTAATTATAATAATATATTGTTAAAGAGGTCCAAAATATTAAAGTAATAAATATTTTTTCCATTAATTTGTTATCATTTTCAAAATATAAAAAATATGTATATATATATTATATGTTATGATTTACAGTAAATTAAAATATTTACGAATTCATAAATTAATTTTATGTAATTAATTTAAAAATATTTTAATGATTTCTTTTATGTTAAATAAGATTTTTAGTTAAATAAATATTACTTTAAAGATAGTGTCATTTTTTATATTATCGTGAACGATAAGTAAAATGAAAAAAATATATATAATTAACAATAAACAAGTTAGCAAACACAAAAAATATATATTCTAATTAATATTAACTAATTAATTTATTTTTATCACATTTTATATTTACTAATAATAATTAGAACCAAATTAGTTAATTACAAAAAATACCTACATATTTGGTGAGTTACTATAGCAAAAGTCTAAATTTATATAGACATGCCTAAATTTACAAAGTAACAAGCACATTCTAACGGTTAATATTCAGTTCGAACTAAATATTAACCATTCGAACAAGTATGGGACCGTTTGAACAGTATCTTAGGGTGGGTATTTGTATTGAGCATGTGCGTTCGAACATGATAGGTATCTATTCGAACATGTATAATATGATTTAATTCTGTTCGAACGGCATATGTCCCGCTCGAACTCCATTATATTAGTATATAGTATTATATTAGTATATGATTATATTAGCACATTATACTATATATTATACTTATATTAGTATATAGTATATACTATAACATATATACTTATATAATACTTTATTATTATATTTATGTTATACTTATATTATACTAATAATACTTATATATACTTATTTAATACTTCTTTTATAATACTTCAATTTCTATATCTATTATATACTATTATATAATAGTATGTAGTATGTAGTATCATATATTATATAATAGTATATATTTATATATAGTATATAGTCGTGTATATATATAGTATGTAGTGGATATATAATGTATATATATATAGTATATAGATAGTATATATGTATATATATAGTTTAGTATATAGTATAAATGTAGTATGTAGTATATATATAGTATATAGTATAATTTGTTTGTTCAAACAGATATTGTTCATGTTCAAACGGATAAGTACAGTGTTCGAACTGTTAGAGTAGTGCATCATATTTGTTCGAACGAAATTTTCTCGTAGAATATGTTTGGAGAAAAACTTGGCGCCAAATCCATATAATATATATCCATTCAAATGGAATATTAATCTATTTGAACGGGTTTTTGGCATACATAATCCTTTCTTAGGCAAAAAATTTGACTTAATTAAAAGAACATGCCGAAGAATATTCTTTATTGTTCGAACGGGTAGCTTGTTCGTTCGAATGGTTAAAGCTTGAATTAAAACATGCTGAATTTGGGCGCCATTGTGAAATTTTCGTGTTCGAAATGTACTTTACATAATTGAAAATTTGTACATGCAGTCATTTTTCATGTGGATCGCTATATTTTTCTTCATTCAGTCTGTCGATTGCACAAAGAGAGAGAGGGGCAACGAGCTTGAGAGAGAGAGAAAAGGTTCTAGAGAGAGAGGAATAGCAAAAGTGAGAGTGATTTTTTATAGTGTATTTTTTTGAAAGGTTTGTTTGTTGATAATGTGCAAATCCCTCAAGGTGTGTATTTTTTTAATGCAAATATTAGATTTCGAATTTCAAGAATTGATTTGTTAGATGCTTTCTAACTCTTCTAATTGTTCATGTCTGGGTTTCGATTGCGCAAAGAGAGTGAGGGGCAACGAGCTTCAGAGAGAGAGAGGAGAGGTTCTAGAGAGAGAGGAATAGCAATAGTGAGTATTTTTTATAATGTATATTTTTTAAAAGGTTTGTGTGTTGATAGTGTGCAAAACCCTCAAGGTATGTATTTTTTTTAATGCAAGTATTAGATTTCAAATTTCAAGAATTGATTTGTTAGATGCTTTCCAACTCTTCTAATTGTTCATGTATAAGTTTTACAAATTTGGTGGTAGTGGATTGCAGATCCTTGAGGTAATATAATATACTTTTTTGGCATGTTTGGGTTTGATTGATTGAGAATTTGTTTTTTTGTGAATATGTATATATTATGTGTTACTAATATTAGGAAATCTTATTTGAAATGTATATGTATTTGATTGAGAATTTGTATTTTTGTGAATATGTATATATTATGTGTTACTAATATTAAGAAATTTTATTTGAAATATATATGTGTTTGATTGAGAATGTGTATTTTTGTGAATATGTATATATTATGTGTTACTAATATTAGGAAATTTTATTTGAAATGTATATGTATGTGATTGAGAATTTTATTTTGCTTGTGATAGAACAATTGAGGTCCAAAAAAAAAAGTTGCTGACCCGGTTAGATTAAGCAGCGGATTTAGAGGCTAGATTAGAAGAAAACATGCAGAAGAAGTTAGAGATTCAATCCCAAAAAATGTTTGAACAATGGCAGTCAATAATATCTCAAAACTCTATGCCACTACCACAATTTTAGAACTTATTTTTCTTTAATTGTCTTTTTATTATTCTGTCCCAGAACATTTGAACAATTGTGATGTTTAAATTACATTGGTATAATATTAGTATGGTATTTTTAATTAAATTCAGTTCTGTATGATCAGGACCGTTCAAACGGAAAATACCCAGTTCGAATGGTAAATTACAATTTGTAAATCAACGATAACTCTTGACCTTGCATTTGAACAAAAAAAGAACCAATCGTACGACTTGTAAGAAACCCAGCTCGTTCAAATGGATAGAGTTTTCGAATAGATAGGATTTGTTTGAACAGCTAAATTTTTGTTTGAACAAAAGTAATATGAAAAATTTATCTATTCAAACAGACATAATCTTTTCGAACACTCTGTCCATTCGAACATGATCAAAAATATTCGATCGTTCGAATCAAGTTTCAATAATGTTCGAACGTTACATATTTGTTTGAATGTAATTATTTCCATTTGAACGATTTTTTGGGACGAAAATTATTCGTCTAAAAAAGAGGCCCGTTTGAATGCCATCGACTGATTCTACCCAATTTCATCGTTAAAAATATTTTTTTAGGATCAAAATCAATTTTCGTCTAAAAAAACTTTTTGAGATAAAAATTGAGTTTTTTTAGATAAAATGATTCGTCTAAAAAAACTCATTCTGTTGTAGTGGTAACGAAGTGCATGCACATATATATATATATATATATATATGAAATAATTTATATAAATTTAAAATAGATAAATTTCACATAAAGTTTTATAAAAAAAGGAAAAATATATGCATCTGCCCCACACCGGCACATACTCAACTTATTGAGTGTAAAAAAAAAAAAAAGTGATGTGAAGTGTGTGCCGGTGTGGGGCAGATGCATAGCATTTCCCATAAAAAAATAGATTATATATTAAAAAAATATTTAAAAAATATATTATTTTTAAATGAGACGTACATTTTTGTAAAAATCTACGCAAAACTTGTTTGCATGGAACTCGTTTTTGGCCACAAGCAGCACACACACGTGAACATTGTGGCATATAAAATAATGCTAATTAATTAATTCCTGTCTAGCCAGCTGCCACAGCTCTTTCTCGAGCTGTAATCAAGCCGAGCTGGTATTTGACTTGTTAAGTGTTCGGGTTTGAGTTCGAGTTTGAAATTTTTTTTTATTTTTTGTTTTATTTCGAGTTGATAAGCTAAACTTACAAGTCGAGTTTAAACTCGTCTCACAAATGCGTTCGAGTTGAGCCGAGCTCGAGCTCGAATTATTTATTTTTTAAATAAGATTTAATAATTAATAAAATAAATAATCTAATATTAAATTTATACAACTAACAAGTAAAATCTCTATTGAATTATAAAATTTTAAAAAATTTATAAATAATTAAAATATCTAATTAGTTGATATTTATCTAAAATAATAATATATTATATGCATACATATATTATTAATACATATACTTAGATATATTAATACATTTACAGCCCTAGCTCTTTCAGTCCGAATATTATAAGTTTGTTTGTTTATTTACTTTTTCTTTTTTGGTTATTTATTCAGTTTGATCATATCGAGCATCCGATTGACACGTTAATGTCGGCTCATATTGGAGTCTCTATAGCATCATCGAGCAAGAGCAGACATAAAAAAATAAAATCAAGGCGTAATTAATTAATTAACTTGATAATTATAATTCGGAAATCGCTTTTTTTTTTTGGGAATATATATAACCTTAATTTCTCGGCCAATGCTATATCCTAAGTAGAGGAAATTGGTTACCAACTTAAATATTACCACGTTATAGGGTGATACACAATTAATTAATAAGTATTTTTATTAATTATCATTTTTATCATGTTTTTGTTATATTATTATTTATATTATTTGTTAAAAAATCTAAAGTTTTACCATGTGAGACGCAAACTGAAAAGAAAAAGAAGGGTGATAGTTTGCTTGGAAATGAAATTTCTTCCGAAAGGGAAATACTCAAATTTGGATATAATATATATATATATATATATATATATATATATATATATATCTTCTTATACTTAAAAGAGACTATAGATCTGTGAACAGTAATAAACAGTATTTTGTGTTTGACACTTTCGTTTTCCATCAATCCCCTGCACAAAACTCTGTTTTCTTTTCAAGTAAAGCTGCTGATTTCTCTCTCTCTCTCCAGCCCACTCTTCCTTTTTCTTTTATATTTTACAACCCATGTGCTTCATCTATTTGAGGCTCTCTTGAGTTATACTGTAGAGTATTTTATTGGTAGGCATTTAAAAATGCCGAACGGATAAAACATGCACAATGAGATTGAAGGGGTCCTTCATTTGTTTGTAAAGACGTTTATTCATTTTTGGTCTGTGCATTTATTGGCTTAAAAAAAATAGAAACCAGAAAAAAATTGAAGAATAGAATATCAAAAATGTTGTGCACGTGAAAAACATTGTCCAATTAAATCATAAGTTATAAAATTAAGCATAACTCATACTATTAACTAGGCCTGTGCAAGAAACAGCCTAACCCGATCCGTCTGCTTGACCCGAACCGACCCGCACCGAAAAACACGGGTTTAAATGATGCACGGGTTCGACCCGTTCAACCCGCTAAATCTAAGCAACCCGCAATGTCCCTCAAAATTAACTAGTCTTCCGACTTCTACAAATAAAGAAAGCATGAAAAAAATACAGATCCACACAAACCACCGATCGAAGTCGGGCAGATCGAAGTCGGGTGGAAGAAGCCCAAGATCATCGCGTTGGTCCCTCAGACTCGACCTGATGATGCGATCAAGCTCTTCGGGAAGACGATCCCGGTGCCTGAGATCCCAACCAACGGGTCCATAGACTCTTACGGAGCTCCAGCACCGTCGTCGGCTCCTGTGGTTGACGATAACATCGATCAGGACCGTGGCTATTCGACCAACTCTTCGCTGAAGCCCAATACGGACAGAGAAGGAGAAGAGCGAGCGGCTGAGAAGGTTAAGGATACGGTTAGCTGCTTTTGACTATGAGAGCGACCCCTTATATTCATCGCATATATAAAGACGGGTGACCCGATGTCGGGTCGGGTCGAGTTGCGGTGTTTCTGTTGCTTATACGGGTCGGGTCGGGTCGGGTCGGGTCGGCCCAATATGCTAGGCGGTTTGGTCGGGTTGTAGCCCTACTATTAACCAATTTAATTCACAACTCAGATTTTTACCTTTTAACCATTTTTTTCTATCTAAAACCAATAATAATGTCATGAAATAATTGAAATATATTGGTTTTAGATGTATAAAATATATAATGATTCAGCTCAATCAATACTTCAATATATTGGTTTTAGATGTATAAAATATATAATGATTCAGCTCAATCAATACTTCATGAGATTGAAGGTTCTGGGTTTGAGTCACAGGTTCGTTAAACTTATTGCTGTTTGAATTATTAGTTTCTAACTGGAATGAGCTATATTAATATCCTCGTAAACCTTATCATTAAATTTTCTTCTTTTACACTGGATGTTTATATTTTAGAGTAATTTATTTTATAATAAAACAGGACAAACGTGCCTCGCACGTAAACCCTATATATATATATATATAAGAAAAAAAAAATAAAAGAATTAAAGGTGAGGACTATATATATAATAACCCTCCCACGTACAATAATGTTTAAGAGCACTGGTATTGGCTTAGTTAAATGTCAGTTAAAATCATATTTTGAAGAATGTCTACTAAATTTCTGCTACATTGGATTAGCTAAACACAATTGATTTGGAAGATGAGCTACAGTAACTTCATTCATAGAAAAAAATATGAAGGGAACTAGAGCATCTTCATTCTAATATTTTATTATTTCCTGTATTTCCCTTTTCCTTCCCTCTAGTGTAACTTCATCCCTAGAATTACGATACATTTTTTATTATTAATTATATTTTTATAAAATAATATTAATTATCTTTCTTTTGACATTTTTTAAAATATAAAAATAATTAAGAAATTATTTTTTGCATCTATCTAAAATCAAGCAAAAATTTATATAATAATATGAGAAAATATGAATAAACTTTTTATTAATTATTTATAAAGTACAAAATAACGCAATAACCTTAATTATCTTATAACAAATTATAATATTAGTAATGTTAATCTATATAATTTAATTAAAGAAATATTAATAATAAAAAAATATAATAATATTTTATTTTTATAGAGAGTATGATGATTAATTCAATATAGATTTTAAGTTTTGAGTGATTGGCTAAAAGTAAAAAAGTTTCTTATTAGTCAAATTTTAAAGGTTGAGATGATTAATCCAATACCAATACTCTAAGCTAGCTAGGTTTCAATGGTTGATCAGAAAAAACCTTAATTAGTTGGCTTGAAAGTGATCAAAGAGTACCTTCTTAATTATCGTGCATTAATCGCGCGCGCGCATTAATGCTGAACAATGGAAGTTTTCATGTTGCATGCCCTTGTCATTAGAAACACCACCCACGCCTGCATCATGCATTTTGCAACGTGATTCCCACCTATCAATTTTGGTTGGTAGTTGACAATATTAATTCATAATTCAAAACTTGAATTGTAATATATGTATCTATATGAACGTGGTTTTCTAATCTTTGAAATGACCAAATTTCCCTCCCGAAGAGGGAGAAAAAAAAAATCATCATTTTGTGACTTGAAAATTAGAGATTAATTATATTGAAGAAAAAAAAGATATTTTAATTGGAGATTAATTATGAGATATTTGGAATTTCTTGACAATTAATAAAGTCATATGTAAATTTTTCTTGATAATTTTTGAAATTTCTAAAGATCATTGGTTTTATTCATGAAGTAGTTTTGTGAAAGCAAATAGATGCGCTAGAATATATAATTTCGATTGAAAATATTTAGTGAAATGTGGTCATGATGTTGTCAATGAAAATATATATCATGTGATTCATGTTTGAGTACTAAATTTGTGAGAAATTATTTTGAGCTATGTGAAAGCCATGTTAAAAATACTTGGGTGTTGTGAAAATTGAGGTACATTAAGATGTGATAATTGAATCATTGATCATATTGTTTTAACATAAATATATTTGGATTTGAAAGTTCTAAGAAAATTATGAGAAAATCTACCACGACTATTTGTTTCGAACACGACCTAAGTATTGTAATTAATCTCTACGAGGGATGTTATTCATCATCTTACACCACATACTTAATTTATATATTTTAAAATTATTATTTATTATTTTTATTAAATTAATTGAATTGTTCTACTTATCATTCATACACTACATACTTGTTAAAAGAAAAATAAAAAATAAAAATATGGTGTGTGAAGATGATAGGTATATATATATATATATATAATTATTTTTGGCAGAATTAACAAGCAGCTAGCCCCATGTGCTGTTTGTACGGTACTGATGAAAACGATTCATGTTAGGTGCTTCTTTTCTTTATAGGCAATGAATGAGTCTTTATAGGGCTGTGGGATTCTTTGTTCCTTTTTTATGGGAATGGCGTCTCTATGCCCTATGCTTATCTCACCAAATAGTATTGTACTTCCACAAATAAAAATTCCTATGCTCGATACGCAAGACCATGATCTCTCTCTCTCTCTATATATATATATATATATATAATGTTAATTATAAGTTTTAAATAGATGAATGTATACAAATCTTTTGTAAAAAATGTGAATTTCGCAAATAAATTTATTTGTTTATAATAAGTATACGTAAAACTTATCTATTAAAATTTGTACAAATTATTTCTATATACGTGAGAAACGGATGTTATTTTAGACACAATTTCAAGAGTTTTTTCTTTTCTATTTTGGTGGTGTGCCTAAAACACTAAGATGGAGTGCAATTTTCCAGAAGGAGGAAAGCATTTCCACGGAAGCGACGATAAAATCACCTACAAACAGAGTTGGGGGAGGAAAGTCAAAGCGTCAAACTTCAAATGCCCTGTTGCTGACTATAATTGCTACTGCCATGGGAGAGGAGAAAGAAATTTTTTTTAATCATAATTACTGCCAAAGCTTACGCGTTGATTAAACCACATCACCCTATTGCGGCTCTCTCTCTCTCTCTCTCTCTCTCTCTCTCTGTATCAGGCTGCCACTTTTTTCAAACTCTTCCATCTATCTATAAAAACCCACCATCCCCAATCCTTCTTGTATTAATCCAACTCTCTCTCTCTCTCTCTCTCTCTCTCAAAAACTCTGATCAAAACCCAAAAGGTCTTTTGCTTTCAATCAATCAGCTCCCCCGTTTAAGGGAATTTGATGGATGTTAAAGCAGCAAGAGGTCGCAGCTCCAACGTTCAAAGCAGCGAGGATGAGACCATGGACCTTAGGAGAGGTCCCTGGACTGTTGATGAGGACTTCACGCTCATCAATTACATTACCAATCACGGCGAGGGTCGCTGGAACTCCCTTGCTCGAGCTGCCGGTAAATATACAGATAACCCTCCATTCGCTTTTAACTTTTTCATGATTTTTCTATGCATACCATGTATGGAACCGTGTTTCCTGACTTTAATTACATGGATAAGCCAAAAAACATGTTGACAACGTGTCTTCAACTTGTCCTCCAGTCCTCATGTCTCTTGCTTCATTCGCCCTTCGATTGATCTGTCTCTGATTTCGTTTACTTTTCTCTTCTCTTAAAATTCTGGTATGGAATTTGGATTTCTGCTTTCTTTTTTCTCAAATCTAATCTCTCTGGCACAAAGACCCAAAGATTAGAGGATGATATAAAGAAGACGCACAGAATGATGATAGATTCAGAAGTTTATATATATATATATATATATATATTATATATGCATGTATATCTATATATCATGATCATGAGATATGCTAGATTATTTTTCGTTCAACCGTACGTACACCTGAATATTTATAAAACATATATAATTGTTACAGCACTCACCCATAAAGTGATCACAGGCAGAAAAAGTACAAGACGGAATAAAAATGCTCCTATTCTCCCCCTCTCCATGTTCGTTTTCTAGAAACTTTACCAAATATTTGGGTTTCTGCAAACAGGTCTGAAACGAACAGGAAAGAGCTGCAGATTAAGGTGGCTCAACTATCTTCGACCCGATGTTCGACGTGGAAACATCACCCTAGAAGAACAGCTCATGATTCTTGAGCTTCATTCTCGTTGGGGAAACAGGTACTTTAGTACATAGTCAATCGGAACTGTTTAATATCGTTTCTCCATGTTGGCCGGGGTTCTTTCGATTTAACCCTAATCCTAAATAACCTAAAGTACTGGTTTTTTTATCTGTAACTTCAGATGGTCTAAAATTGCACAATACTTGCCGGGACGAACGGACAACGAGATCAAGAACTATTGGAGAACCCGGGTTCAAAAGCACGCCAAGCAGCTCAAATGCGACGTGAACAGCAAACAATTCAAGGATGCCATGCGTTACCTTTGGATGCCGAGGTTGGTCGAGCGAATTCAAGCCGCTGCGGCCGCTACCGCAACGACTGCTCCGGCCACCACCATGAACGGAACATCTTCAGCCGGCTCGACCACCTCAACCATCACTACCAACACTCATCATCATGATCACAACCTTGACGTCCACAAGGGCCAAATGGCTTTGCCACCTGACTTTGGGGTTGCAAAGACTACTCCAAGTTGCACCCCGGAGAATTCTAGCACCGCCGCCTCGTCGGACTCTTACGGCACCGATCAGATATCGCAGGTATCGGAGTTCACGGACTACTACGTTAACATCCCGGTCAATAACAACCCTAGTCAGGATTATTTCCCGATTGCTGGGTTCCAGGGCCAGAGCCTAACTAGCCCAGCTGGTAATTATTTCAATACTGGATTGGATCTCCAAGCCATGGAACAGAACAACCAGTGGTTGGAAGGTGGGGACACATCGGACAATTTATGGAATGTTGAGGACACGTGGTTTTTTCAGCAGCAGCTCCACAACACAGGCATTTGAAATGTGAAAAATGGGGAACAGGGTGCGATCTGCAAGCTAGCTAATGAAAGTCCAGAAATTAATGGACAAAAAAATGAAGAATTTTAATGATTTTAATGTAGGATACATATAGATTTTGTATTTAAATGTACAAAATGTCGTGGAATGAGCACAGCTGGAGTAGATCGAAGATCCTAGCTAGCTATTTTGGTACTTAGAAAGAATTTTTTTTCTTTGTTGCAGTTTTTTTTTTTTTTTTTCCTTATGGGGTTGAAAATTTTTTAATTTGAGTTTTTTTTTTTAATCTGAGTTATTATATTTTTAAATCA
This sequence comes from Juglans regia, assembly GCF_001411555.2. Classification (NCBI taxonomy): domain Eukaryota; kingdom Viridiplantae; phylum Streptophyta; class Magnoliopsida; order Fagales; family Juglandaceae; genus Juglans; species Juglans regia. The sequence goes on from NC_049912.1 coordinate 19,061,939, forward strand.
ATGCGTACAACACATTATCTACATTACTTAAATAGTAAAATTTAATTTATAAGATTTAAATTTTAAATTTTATTTTTTAAATTGAATTATATCATATAAACAGTAAAAAAAGAATTACGCGTTTAGATAATCATGCAATATTAAAGAGATCTATAATTGTTTCCACCACTTTCAATACAAAGTCCTTATGAAGCCAATAAAATATACTTAGATTATGTCGTGTCAAATTTGAAACCTTGTCTATGGGGCATGAATGAATGAATGGAGGTTGGATTAAAGTTCTCATGTTCTAGATTGTCAAAAAAAAAAAAAAAAAAAAATTAATTTATACTCGTGTCATTCCATGATTGGCGGACGTGTAGAACTTAAGTTAGCCCAATAAGGACAACTATGTAAAGATGACAAAAATAAAACGATGTTATCATGTTGCATGATCAAAGCTAGGCCACCCAAAAGTACGATTCCACTAGTGACTTGTTCTTTTGCCTGCCGACGTACGGACAAACTGCTCGCTGACCGGCAACTTAGAAACACTGTTATAATTAAGGAAGTTTATTATTTACGTACTAAAGAAAAATGATTTCAATAAATTTTAAATAGGTAAATTTTGTATTAGAATTTATAAAAATATAGACTCAATTTTAAAAAGGTGTAAAAAACTTTATTTATTTATTTATTAAAATTCACTTTTTTTTTTTTTTTTTTTTTATAAAAGATTGTAAAATTTGTCTATTTAAAATTTATGAAAAAAGCTTCTCATCAGTCAGTTTAAATATTTTACACCATATACCCTACGTGGCATTCTGGTTCACTAATCCATAAAAATAAATCGATTTATACTCCCAAATCATCTCTTGTGCCAAAGAATCCTCTTCTCCCCTCTTCTCTATGAATCTTTATCTTCCGGTGCATAAAGTTGTCTACTAAAACAGCACTAGCCTTGGTGAAAATTAAACTAATCCAAAAATGAGAGAGAGATCTTGATGAGAGAGAGGAGTGGGGGTTCGGTGAGAGAGAGCTTGACAAGAGAGAGCTTGATGAGAGATAGGGGTTGGATGAGAGAGAGAGAAAGCTTGAGGAGAGAGAGAGAAAGAGTTTGAGGAGAGAGATTGAAATCAGAGTGATGGGTTTGATATAAAAAAAAAATGACTATATCAAAAATATATATTTCAAAACTTATAAATCAAATTAATCTTGACTAAAGAATAAAAAAGCTTCGCACGTGGGAAGTTGATTAAAATAGGATGTACAAACACGTGATCATGTAGAATATATAGTAGAGATCTGAGATGATGAAAGATAGAGGCATGGCGGCGGGGGATCTTTGTAGGCAGCGTGCGGGCTTTTAGTTGTAAGAGAAGCCACCAAAGTGGGCCAGTGAGGGGGTTGAGAATACGCCACGTGTCATGTATTGAATTTGGCCCTTATTTCTTTTTCTTTTTTCGTTGGACCTATTCGTTAGGCTTCCGGGCAGAAATAGTGGCGGCCGCAATACTTGAAACAGCCCCCCTCGAGCATTTAAGATAAATATTATTTAGATAAATAAAAAAAACTACAAATCCTTCTATTTTATTAATTTTATATTATATTTAATAAAATTAATTCAGTTATTATATATATTATTTATTATTTATAATGCCTTTTCAAATCTTTATCTTTACTTAAAGTTAAAATAATTAAAAATTATTTAATCCAAAGTAAAAGAAGTGGCAAATAAAATAAAAAAAAAGAGGATATTTAAAACAAAATATATTAAGTAATTAAATACGAGTTTATTTAAAAGAGTGTAGAGCTGGCTTCCATAATGGCCACAGAAGACCAGTCTTTACGCCACGTTGAGTTGCTCACGTTTTCCTCGGACAACTAAAATTTCAAAGTAAATCTGCCGGGGTGGCGCCCTCTTTCAAAGTACCATACATGCAAATGACTTCCCAGTCAAAACGTGGGTCCCTCGTAGTCGCACGTTCGAATTCTAGTTTATTTAATTTCACGTCTACAACCCAATAGCTTTACATACCGAATATCTTGAATACCGTATTCTTCATGGTTTCAATTGAGATATAATTGAGATATCGTTTCAATCGAAATATTGAAATGAGATGATATTATTTTAAAATAATTTATATATAAATAATTTATATATAAATATATAAATATATATAAATTATAAATAATTTGATATGAATTGAAGGGTAAAAAAAATAAAAATATTAAAATATCGATCGGTACAGATCGAAACGATATAAATTCTAACTGGTACGAAACAACAGTCTTTCTTGTATTAGCTACATCACAAAAATGATATATTTCGACCGTATCAACCGGTACGTAAGAAATCTAAACATTGATAAATACACGTTTTAAGAAAATATTATTTAGTACATTGCCAATCTTATTAATATTTTCTTTATTCTTATCTTATATGATGACGTAATTACGGTGATTTTAATAGTCAATTTTGGATTTATTATTATTTTTTAAAAAAGTGAACTAAAGGTCGATGTAAGTCCATCAACATAATAGGATAAAAGTAACAAGAAAATATAGTATATAATATAGGAAAATAAAAGTATGACTTTTAAATATATCCATCAAACGTGTCTCATATATATATATATATATATATATATATATATATATATCTATATATCTATATTTTTTTTAATGATTAAGGAAGTAACTATTAGGAAGTTTGTATTTATATTTTATTTTTCTTAATGATTAAAAATGATTAAAAAATGCTTAAAAACAAGAAAAGAGAAACAAAGAAACTCATTTGCACTAGTGTGCATGTTTGGGGTGTGCACCCTAGCATTGTCCTATAATCTAACTCATAATTTTAGTTTAAAACTCAAAATTGACTGAATTTTAGATAGAATGATTAAAAGCGAAAATTAAATAATAAAATATTATTTTTCCATTTTTGCACATATAATTATTAAGATAAAATATAAATAATTATATCGATTTCTTTTCACTAGCTTAAATTCTTGGGATAAGTAGTGATTTCATATAATAAGGTCCTAAGTTTGAAGCATGACTATACACTTCATCTCATTAATTAAATATTCTATCATTTATTAGACCCACTTATTGAGAAGGAGTATGGCTCGTACACGAGGGAATTCTTAGAACAAAATATAAATAATTAAATTTATATTTTTTAATTAGTTTAAACTTTTGAGAGAAATGATAATTTCACAATAACATTATAATATTTTATATCGTGTAATAGACCCAATTAAAGACAATTCGATGATGACAAAACTATTAAGATTAGCCTAAAGTCCAATGAAGATTCCTAGACTCCTCTAAGCTTGCTCTGTAGAGGAAGCTTGGGTGGAGAGATAGTCTCCACTTGCTCGTAGAGTGAGGAAAGGAGAGTCTGTCCATAGGATTGAAGTAAGGAGAGATGGAAGATTTGGAGGAAATGTGAGACCAACTAAAACTTACCGAAGAAGAGATTGTTGTAATTGAAATCGGTATAGAGCATATGAGGAAGGTTTCGGCTGAGGGAAAAATAAGTTTAGTGAGGAAAATCAAATTGGAGCATTTATTGGGTGTGTCAAAGTGGTGGATGTCCGTGAAGATGTAATCATATGGGGTAGTTGCTTGAGGGTGAAAATTGAATTGGATTTAAGGAGGCTAGAGGTAGAACTGCCAATCTTCTGGGAAACAAAATCTAGGTGCCACTGTTGTACAGGGAGCTTCCAAAACTATATTTCAAATGTGGAATATTTAAACATGGAGTGGGTGGTTGTGATGGATTGGTAGGGAAGCGTGACAAACTGCAGTATGAAAGTTGGCTTCTTGCTCAGAATAATTTACAAGGGAGAAGTATGGAGAAACATAGTAGTCATGGAAGTGAACAAATGGGAGAAAATGAAGGGGAGTATAACACAGAGAGTGTGAGAAGGGATGGGGCCTCAAATAGTAATATTACTACTACACAGGTTGGTAGGAGGATAGAGGGGGATGGGTTGATGGTTCTGGGGCTCCCTACTACTAAACAAACTGAGATGGAACTGAGGGTGTTGCAAGCTATGGTGGTTGAATCTGTAAACAAAGCATTTGATGAAAAGGGTGAAAGAAGTGAGAAGTGTGATTGGGAATTGAATGACTCTAGTAAAAAGTAGGGTGCACAAGGGAATGGAGTGGTGAATGACAAAAGTTCTGAATCGCTGGAGGAGGGTCCTTTTGTAGTTGAACATGAATCTAGTCTAAAGCAGTTGGCTAGTGCCGAGTTAAGCCTTGATGACAAAAAGGGGAAGACAATAAAGGGACGACGGAAGAGAAGGGCACGTAATGCAGGTACTCAAAGTATGTTTATGTTATCATTTGAGGGTAAAAGAAAATAATTAGTTGATGAGGATGATAAAGATAATGGGGAGGGTCTAGTAAAGAAGGGGAAAATGAAGGGTAGGGATGTGAGGATTGAATGTAACAAGCAAATGTCAAAGGCTGCTAGTTAGCCCCGACACCTTTGGACAGTTTAAAACCTTCACTTATTGGTAAAGGATAATAAACCCAAGATGGTCTTCCTAATGGAGACTAAACTAGTAGAGTGGAAATTTGAAAGTATAAAGAAGAAACTGGAGTGGAAGGGCTGCTTTATTGTAGATCCATGGGATAGAAAACGAGGTTTGACATTATTGTGGAGTAGAGAGGTAGTGGTGGAGATTGTCAATTTTTCCCAACACCATAATAATGCAACAATGAGATGTGAGGAGAAAAACCTGTCATAGTTATTTACTAGCTTCTATGGCCATCCTGAAGCAAGCAAAAGAAGATCCACATGGAATCTATTGTCATTGCTAAATCCATCTATAGAGACACCCTGGTATATAATTGGAGATTTTAATGAGATTGTTTGTCAAGATGAAAAGGTGGGAGGGAGACCCAGACCAAAAGCACAAATTGAATAATTCAGGCAGACACTGGAAGCAAACAGTATCTTTGATTTGGGATGGAAAGGAAATAGGTATACCTGGAATAACAAGCATTCAGATAATACTTTTACAAATGAAAGGTTGCATAGAGCAGTTGCTAATGCAAAATGGGTTGAATTGTTTCGAGACAAAGTAGTTGAAGTTGTGACAGTGAGCCAATTTGACCATAAGGCCCTCCTGCTTGATTTGAGACAAGAGATCTCATAAAAAAGGAAGAGAAAAACAGTATTCAAATTTGAAGCAAAATGGATTATGGATGAGGAAGGAAGACTAGCTGTAGAAGGGGCATGGGATAGAAGTGTTGTGGAAATAAACCCTTTAAAGATGGTGCAGGAAAAGCTGAACATTTGTAAGGGTGATTTGATTAGTTGGAGTTTTTCTAAAAGATATGGAGGCTGGGGTAGCTCTGAAGCAGAAAATTTATAGACTAAAACTGGAGCAAGAGAATGAGGGTCTCCATAATGATGATTTGATTAAGTAGTTGCAAGGAGAGTTGTGCCTGCTTTTAGAGTAAGAAGACATTAAATGGAGGCAGAGAGCAAAGAGGATTTGGTATCAGTTTGGAGACAAAAATACCAAGCTTTTTCACTCTTATGCAAGTCAAAGAAGAAAGAAGAATCTGATTAAGGAAATAAAAGGTTCTCAAGGCAGATTGGTGACAAAGCAAGAAGTGATAGAGTGAGCATTCCATGATTACTTTATAAGTCTATTCAGCTCATCACACCCCACAATAGATGCTATAAAAGTGTGTCTTAAAGATATTGACATGAGAGTTTCCAACCAAATGAATGAAGAACTACAAAAGGAGTTTTCTAGAGTTAAGGTGGAGGAAGCTTTAAGAAGATGGCACCCTTAAAATCCCCAAGAGCTGATGGAAATGGAGCTTGTTTTTATCAAACTTAATAGAGTATTGTGGGGGAGTGGGTATGTAAAGCCATTTTAAGTTTCTAATCCATCTACTATTAGTGAATTTAGGCCTATCAATTTATGTAACGTCTTATATAAACTAGTTTCAAAAGTACTTGCTAATAGGTTGAAGAAAGTGCTCCCTACCAATATCTCTAACAACCAAAGTGCATTCATATCTGGAAGACTCATAATAGACAATGTCATGATAACATATGAAACACTGCACATGATGAAAACAAGACAAAACGGAAGGACTAGGAGCATGGCCCTCAAGCAAGACATGCCTATGATAGGATAGAGTGGAACTATTTGGAGGTTGTGAAGAAGAGATTGGGGTTTGGGAATAAATGGATCTCTTTGGTAATGAAGTGTGTGTCCACAATGACATACTCAATTCTAGTTAATGGAGAGCTAGGTAAGGTTATCAAACCTACACGAGGGATTAGGCAAGGAGATCCTATCTCCCCTTATCCTATGTGCAAAAGGTCTTACCTCGTTGATTAATTCAGCCGAGAGTCGAGAGGAGAGGGGTTATAAAGGGAGTAGTAGTAATAAAAGGGGGGGTACTAGGGTAAGTCAGTTACTCTTTGCTGATGATTATTTAATTTTTGGAAGGGAAAAGATGACTAAATGGTTGCAAATACAAGGATTGTTGAAGACATATGAAGAAACCTCGGGTCAATGTCTAAACCTACAAAAGACCACTATATTATTCAGCTCAAATATTGAGACGTCAACCAGATTATAGATCAAAAGCGTAGCAGGGGTGTCTGTTTGTGGAAATTATGAAAGGTAACTTGATCTACCAGCCATGGTGGGTAGGTCAAGGTACAATATATTCAGAAATCTGAAAGAGAGGGTATGGTCTAAGATATATAGCTGGAAAAACACATTCCTATAGCAGGCAAGCAGGAAATTTTACTTAAAATTGTTGTACAGACAATTCTTACATTTGTCATGAGTGTCTTTAGACTACAAAAAAGGCTTTATAAAGAAATTACTTTCCTTATGGCAAAATTCTAGTGGGAACATAAGCAAGATGACAGGAAAATTCAATGGAGGAGTTGATTTAGAATGAGTGAACCAAAGAGGAATTAAGGGTTGGGTTTCTGAGACCTAGATTGTTTTAACAAAGCAATGCTTGCTAAGCAATGCTAGATAATGTTAAATAACCCCTTTTCATTGGTGGCTAACATAATGAAAGAAAAGCATTTGAAAAATGAAGGACTGTTAGAGGCCAAGTTGGTCGCTGGTGGTCTTTCCTATATATGGAGGAGTCTGTGGTGCTTTCTAGAATTAGCAAAAGAAAGCATGGCATGGAGGGTGGGGGATGGTAGTAGGGTGCATATATATGGTTGGATAAATGGCTGTCTAATCATATTTCCCCTCGGGTGCAATCTCCTGTTAAAAATATGACTAGTGATTCTATGGTAAATTAGCTCATCAATAGTGAAGATGGTACGTGAAAGAGAGGTCTGAGCAATAATACTTTCACTGAAGAGGAAGCATAACTAATTTTAGTATTCCTATAAGCAGATGGGGAGCAGTGGACAAAATAGTATGGGAATGCTCAAATGATGGTAAATTCTCAGTTAAGAGTGCTTATCATCTTGAGCATAAAACAATGAAAAGAATGTTAGGGGAACCTTCAATAGTGGCCAGTATAGAGGATGATTGGAACTTGATTTGGGGGATAAATTTACAAGGGGTTGTCAACACTTCATGTGGAAGGCTAGTCACAATTTACTCCCTACAAAGCAAAATATGGTTAAGAGATAGATCATAGACTCTAGCTTGTGTCCAATATGTGAGATGGAAACTGAAACAATCACGCATGCTTTTTGGAGTTGTCCAACAACCTTGGATGTCTGGGCAAAAAATAGAAGTCGTGTGCATAAGTGGAGCAACTCAGAACAAGACTTTGTGGAGTTATGAAAAAGACTAAACTCGAAGCTAGAAGTGGAGGAGGTGGACATGGAAGCTTGTATTATGAGAAAGATTTGGCTAAGAAGCAATTCATGGTTGTTTGATAAAAAGTTTGAAGACCTAGGAAATGTTCTAAAAACTTCTAAATTGGGACGAAGAGAGTTAATTCATCACAACACAAAACTACAAACAGAAGACACAGATGACTAGGTGCACAGACAGAAGATTGGTTAAGTGGGAAAAGCCAGATGAATTGGCAATGAAAGTGAGTTGGGATGCTGCAGTGGATGTCCATCTCAAAAGGGTGGGCATTGGAGTAGTCATAGAGATTCTGAAGGTGAGATGTTGGCATGTTTGAGCTCGAGTGTGGATCATATAAAGAAACCAGTAGTTGTTGAAGCTTTGGTTTTAAGAAGAGCAAGGATTTTATGTGCAGAGCTAGGCCTCTTGATTGTATTGTTGGACGGAGCTCCCAGTTGGTAGTGAAAGCGACTAACAGTGAAGAAGAGATATTGGCAGAATATGGGAACATCATTGAAGATGTAAGGTTGTTGATCGCAAGAAGATTAAACTGGAAAGCAAGATTTGTGTATAGAGAAGCTAATAACATAGCTCATAAGTTAGCAAAATTAGCACTTACTTTTTCAAAAGAGAGGGTGTTGATAGAGGATGGTCCAATAGAGATAATTAGTGATATACAAAAGGAAATATATTGTAATGACTGATTTGTCTTTCATACATCAATAAAGGAAGTATATTTGTCTAAAAAAAGCTATTAAGATTGAGATTCCTTATTTCTACTCAACAAAGTACACTTGCATTAAAATAAATAGAAAAAAAAACTTTGATATTGTTGGGACTTAGCATCTCAGTAAAGCTCAGTCTGAACTTAAAAGGGATATATATGAAATATAGGATTTCAGTAGATGGATTTGTAGGAAATCTCGAATAACATCATTTCTCTTTATGAAATCATGCATTTCAAAGTATCAAGAGATCTACCTATTGCCTTCAATTTCAAGGAGTATTATAATTATGAGAAATGATATTTGCAGTCATTAAATATGGAAGTGTCACGAGTGGATAAATCTGTGATCCATTTGAAAAAATCATTTTTTTTAATTATGGATCCTACTATTTTTTTAAATGAAATGTACAAAACTTACAAACTTTATCTAACGTTACTCTATAATTATAATGCTGCTGGGTTTTTCTAGATCTTTATATTGGGCTAGCCAGCCACGTGGATTGGCCCTATTCGATCTTTTATGCCTTTTAGTGGGCCTATTCTAGCTGATCATCAACTTGGAGCATCTCAGTTTGCTTACATTTTGATATTGGACCATTATAAATGTCTTCCAATGATTGATCACTTAATTATAAGCATCCATGCAAGCATCATCTTATCCGGATTTTGATTCAAATTGCAATCTAGTCAGCCATGATTGCTGACATGATGAGAAGTATCTTTTGAGACCTTCTTCAATCAAATTGCAATCAACTACATATATATAATAAACGAAGTGATCTAACAACACAAAGTACAATATATATATATATATATATATATATATATATATATATCCAATGATCTGTGTCCTACATTAGTCACTTGAGTAAAATCTTAATTCATTAGCCATTTAAGACAGACGTATGGTTAAGCGAAGCTTTCTACAAAAAAGGATAAGCATGATTAAATCACAGCTCATCATGATCGATATTCTTGCATGCTTATAGTGGAATGCTAACATGACTACTTTCTTTATCTGTTGCGAGTAAACCAACCAGATATTCTATTAACTTTCTTTCAAATTGTTGAAATTTGAAAGACCAAAATTATGTATTTATTGTTGTTCAACCCTTCGAATTTGTGGTTGTGATAGCTGATCTCAAAACCCACACGCCATTGTGTTATAAGCTAGCTCTCATGCCAAACATACCGTAGCATCAGTATGGATAAACCTAATATATATATATATATGTGTGTGTGTGTGTGTGTGTGTGTGTGTGTGTGTGTGTGTTTTGGATAAGGCCAAGATATATGAATCTTAATTGGTTATATTTGATTTTTATTTTTACAAGATATTCTTCAACTTTCTTGAATAATAACTTCAAAACTAATATATTCTGACCGTATATTTGTAAAAAAAAAGTCAAAATTTTGAATGAAAAGGAATATAATTGTTGATCATGGTTGTGAACTTTGATTATTAAATGGAATGATGCCTAAAATGAAGTACTCTTGTACCTAATAGTGGACTTTTTAGCTTGAATATTACGTTACTATATATGAATATCCATTGTACAATCGATATATATGTCAATGACATGCATTAATTGCAAGCATGGCGTCAGCTTAGGGCAGGTTTGGGGGGTGAGATGAGAATTTTGTATTTTGTTTTGAAGTTTAAAATATTATGTTTTAATATTATTATTGTTTTGAGATTTGAAAAAGGTGTATTGAGATTTGAAAAAGTTGAATTGTTTATTATATTTTGTATGGAGATTTGAAAAAGGTGTAATGATGAGATGAGAATTTTGTATTTTATTTTTGTTACCAACCCTGCCCTTAGAACACGATCAATGTCTTTTCATGTTTATGTTTTGAAACTCAAATTAGGGTTTTGATGATCAATAGTAGGAGAAATCATCATCTGAGTACGGGCTATTTCTTCGTGTCGTGTTAGAAAATATGAATCGACTTCTTATAGTCAATTTTTTTTTTTTAATTTTGTTTTCCTTTTGCATTAACTGTTACGTACGATAAGAGAAAATGTGAACAAGAAATAGAATCAATTACACACATCACAAGATTTATGTAACTTGACAATGTGTTTAAGTCTACAAAACAACATAGAATTTTTTTAAATAAAAAATAAGAATACAATGCGCTGTGAATAATATTATTATTCTTCGACGTCATGGTTCATCTAGCCATTCATTTGCCACGTGAAGCTAGACTTGGAAAACCAGTCCAATATAGATGGATGTATCCCATTGAACGATTCATTGAGAAGTTGAAACGCACAATGGATAATAATGCCCGTCCAAAAAGATCAATTATAGAAATATATATTGACGATTAGTGTCATACATTATGTTTCAAATACTTTCACGAAGTTGGCACGCACTACAAGAGAAATGGTTTTTTGGGACGACTCATTTCGTCCCAAAAAACACCATTTTTGTCTCAAAACTTTTTTTGAGACGATAAAAAAATCGTCTCTAAGTTGTCTCAAAAGGTTTTTTGGGACGAAATTTGATTTTTGTTCCAAAAAAATACTTTTAGGGATGAAATTGGGAGGAACCAGTCGTATGCGTTCAAATGAGAATTTTGTTTTAGACGAACAATTTTCGTCCCAAAAACCTGTTCGAATGGAAATCCTTCCATTCAAACAAACCTAAAATAGTTCAAACGATATAGAAACTTGATTCGAACAATCGAATAGATTCGATCCTGTTTGAACGGACACAATGTTACTGGGTCTATTCGAACAAAAAAATTGTTGTTCGAACACAATTAATATGAAGGATTGCTACCAGTTCGAATATAAAATGACTATTCAAACGGGAGTCCATTTGAACACTAGGCTAACGGTTCAAACGAACTGAATTTTTCTTGGGTTGTTCAAATAGTTTTGTTTTCCTGTTCAAACGCAAGATAAAAAGCTCTTGCAAATTAAAAAATTGCAATTTACCATTTGGACTGGATATTTTTAATTAAAAATACGATACTAATATTAAATAATATAATTTAAACATCACATTTGTTCAAATGTTCTGAGACAGAATAATAAAAGGACAATCACAGAAAAATAAGTTCTAGGATTGTGGTGGTGGCATTGAGTTTTGTGACATCATTGATTGCCACTAATCAAACATTTTTTAGGATTGAGTCTCCAACTTCTTTTGCATGTTTTCTTATGATCTCGCCTCTAAATCCACTGCTTGATCTAATTAAGTCAGCAACTCTTTTTTCTTGGACCTCAAATGTTCTATCCTAAACCTTGTTTCCTCTAATTCATGAGTTTTGTCATTTGATCTCACTTGAGATGATGATGATGATGTTGGTGAAACAAACAAACATGGAGATGCAGATGAAATATCAAGAACAACAAGAAGAGTTTATGAGAGATGTGCAACTCTAAATGCATATGCTTATACAACAATTTAGGCCTCTAAGCAACTGATTTACATTATATGTATAGATTTTGGAATCTATTTCTATATGAAGAATGCTAGTACTACTACTGGTTTATTTATTTAGTTCGCACTTATTAGACTAGTTTTATGGGTATTAAACAAATTGTAATATATTTTTTTAAATATTATATGTCTATTTCGTTTTTAATTATTGAAAAAAATTAAATAGTTATTGCTCGAACACGAAAAAATCTTTCAAATAAGATAAGTAAAACCATTCGAACATTGATACAGAACATTCAAATGTAATTGAAATTAAACTTTCGAACAGAACGTGAAACTATTCGAAAGAATCATCGAACGAGAACTAAACGTTTGAATGTCTACTAATATGAAATCGTCTAATCCTATCATTATTCGTTCGAACGTCTTACTATTTGACCATCAATTGTTTGTTCGAACGTTTCCTCATGCCTATTTGGTCGAATGGATTGGCATTGATCGACCACTCATGAATGATGCGTTCTAACATACAATACGTTTGAGTGTTAATTTTGTACCGTTCAAAAGTGATTCTAGGACGAAATTCAATCGTCCTAAAAAAATATTCCGTTCAAATGTGATTGAACGGTTCTGTTGAATTTCGTCCCAAAAGATATTTTTTGGGATGAAATTCATATTTTTGTACCAAAATACCTTTTGAGACATTGCTATTGGAATGACCTTTGGACCTTTTTTTTTTTTGTCCAAAGAAGTGTTTTGGGATGAAATCCTAATTTTTTGAGACAAAAATTATTGTCCCAAAAAACTAGTGATGTTGTAGTGGTTTAAGCCTATTGGTCCAATCCTGTACTCCATAAAAGACTTGTTAAAAATTCACCAAAAAACCACAAGGATCATTAAACCGAGCTACACACAATTAACAGAACCAGTACTACTCTTCATAAAAAGAAGCTCAACATTATAAACCTTTTGGAGTATTTGTTACAACTTCGTGCCTCCATCGCCTATACTGTTCTTTAATTTTTTTTTTTTTTAAAGAACTCCTTTCATATACTTGAAACTATTACAAACAATGAAAACAGTGGAGAGTTTCCTCCAAGTCCACTATGCACTCTGATAGAATCAGAGCACTTTTACCCAATGTGTGAGCTATTACATTGCTTTCTCTATAACATGTTTAGGAACACAAATATCAAAACACTTGATCCTTGATCTAATTCTAAGATGATCATTCCAAAGTAACTGTCATTTGCCATTTATTTTTGGATATCCATAACTAACCTTTTGTAATCACCCTCTAATATGAAATTTCTCTTTCCCAGATCAATTTCAAAATTTGTTGTTGTTAGTGCTCATGATGCTTTACTATTAAAGGATCAGGATATAGGATTTCATTCTTCCTCATGATAGCCAAGTGATTTCCTTCCTCATCTCTAATTGAAATCACAATGCCAATCTTGTAATGCGTTCTGTCAACTGCCACATCCCAACTTATTTTGCAAAAACGTGGTGGAGGATTTTCCCAAGTGCCAATTTTAGCTATGTTGCTTTGAGCCTGGTTGATTGTTCTGAATTGTAACCCTGCAATATCATGTTGTATTTGATTAACTTTACGCAAAACTGTGTTAGGATCAATAAGGATGTTGTTGAAAATATGTTGATTCCTTTTCCACCACAGGTTCCAGAAAATTAATGACAGTTCAAGAAAACTGTTTATTTGTAACCAGTTAATTCCAGTGAAATTACTATTTGCAACTAAAATTGGTTGCAAATAGTCTTTTAGTTGCAATAAATTTGTCACAAAAACTCGTTTTTCTTGTAGTGTCTTCCATTTCACTCTTTCGTTGCTTGTTGAACATGTCTGCCATTAGCACCTTCACACTATGGGAAGAAGCCTTAGTCTTTTGGATATTCTTTGAACTTGCCCTAGAATGTCTACTGCAAAAATGCATTCCCATAGTATGTGTTCAATGGTTTCTAGTTCCCTTAGGCACATCGGGCAGGTTTTATCAGTCAATATCTTCTTTTTGCAAAGATTGAATTTAATAGAAAGAATATTAAGACAAGCTCTCCACAAAAGTTCTTTGTGGCTAGAGGAATGTCTAGATTCCATATTCTGGTCCACTCTTCATGTTTTTCGAGAGTTTGTGAACTTTGCCCCTTATTCCTTTCTTGAATTTCCCCTGCAAATAGTAAGCACTTCTGACATTGAAAATTCAATTTGCTATGCATCTCCATATCAATTTATCTGGCCTGTTACAATTAGTCAGAGGTATTTAGCTTATGGTTTCTGCATCATCCTTTGAGAAAACTGCTTTGATCAGGTTTAGGTTCCAATTCCTTGTGTCTTGATTAATAATAACCTCTACTTTGACTTCTGGTGCCTGTGTATTTAGACCACTTTGAGGTTTGAATGTGGCAAGTTTTGGTAGCCACTTATCTGACCATATTCTGACTGAATTTCCATTTCCTATTCTCCATACAATTTCTTCTTTGAGCAAAGGTCTGACAAATAGAATGCTCCTCTAAAGATAAGATGGATTACTACCCAACTTTGCATTGAAAAAATCAGAGTTAGGAAAGTATTTGAAATGTAATATCCGTGCAGGTAAAGAGTTAGGGTATTGTATCATCATCCAGCCTTGTTTTGCTAACAAACCAAGATTGAAGTTTTCAAAATCTTTGAACCCTAAGCCCCCTTCAACTTTAGACTTTCCCATTTGACTCCAATTAATCCAACTAATTTTCCTCTCTTAATTTATTTGTCCCCACCAATATCCTTTCATTAGCTTGTTGAGGTCATCCAATAAACCTTTGGGCAGTTTAAATACAATTTGAATAGGTTGGTATAGCTTGAATGACTGCTTTAAGAAGTATTTCTTTACCTGCTCTCAATAGGAATTTTAGTTTCCAGTTGTTCAATTTGCTTCTCACTTTGTCAAGAATATTGTTGAAAGCCTTAGTTCTGGATTTTCCAAACAAAACAGGTAAGCCAAGATAGCTTTCATAGGAAGTTGTTGTTCTAATACCTGTTATGTTTAGGTTGCTTTCTCTTGTATTATTCCTTGTATTCTTGCTGAAGAAAAGAGAGGATTTTTCTTTGTTCAACCTCTGACCTGAAGCTAGTTCATATTGTCCTACCAAGTATAGTAACCTGTTCCATTCAATAGAGGAAGCTTGACAAAATAATAAACTATCATCTGTAAAAACAGATGATTGATTGTTATCTGTCCCTTTGCCATTGGAAAACTATATATATTTCTCATCCCTCTCTGCCTTATTGAGTAACTGACTAAGTGCTTCTGAATACATGATAAAGAGATAGGGTGATAAGGGATCACCTTGTCTTATGCCCCTCGAGGGTTTAAAAACAGCCTGTGGATTCCCATTAATTAAAAGGGAATAAGAAACTGTTTTGATGCAATTGAGAATAAGATTTATCCACTTGTTGGCAAAACCCATTCTTTCCATCACAACTGCTATAAAGCTTCAGTCTAATTTGTTATATGCTTTGCTCATGTCCAATTTTAATATCATATATCAAGCTGGCCCTTTCAATCTACAATGCATAGAATGTGATACTTCAAAAGCAACTATCACAACGTTTACAGTTTGTCTCCCATGCACAAAAGCACTATGAGTTGTAGAGATGATTTATGGCAGGAAAGTTTTTAATCTGTTGGCTATAACCTTTGCCATGACCTTTTAAATTGCATTACATATGTTTGTATTTAAGGCCAATGTCACAACTTCATATAGTTCCTTACCTAATGTATTCTAGTGTTGTTAGTACAACCTGTTGAGAACCCTTTTGGTCCTAGAGAGCTCATTGGATTCATACTGAAGACAGCTTCTTGAACCTCTGTGAACTTGAAATCTTCAAGTAGCTTATTATTCACCTGCTTAGTAACCTTTGCTTGCATAGGTTCCATACATTTAGTATGACCAGTTAGATTTAAGTTGTGAATAAGGTGTTAAAATAATTCTGAAAGACTTGATTTATTCCTTGAGTAGAGTTGAGCATGGTCATCTTCATCTTCAATGCTACTGATATGGTTTGTTTGTTTTCTCTGGGATGCACAATTGTGGAAGTATCTGGTGTTCTTGTCACCATACTGAAGCCAACTTTCTTTTGCTCTTTGTTTCCATTTCAACTTCTCATCCTTTAGTATCATTGTCACTTCTTTTTTTATCTGATTTATTTCTTGCAGATCTCTTGCATTATTCATTTGCAGAAATTGTTGTAGTTTTGCCTTTTTTGCCTCCATGATTCCCTTTGTTTCTCGCTGTTGGGATTTGCACTAGGTAAGTAGTGTATTCTTGCATCTATTAAGCTTGTCTGGCACTGCTGCTACTGTATTCCCATTATTGATGCCATCATTCCACACATTAGAAATTAAACTTTGACAATCAAATTCCCCCAAACTGAATTCATATCAAAATACTCTTCTTTTCCTTGAAACTGAGTATTTAGAGTTATAATGAGAGGGTTATGATCTTATGTGCATACGGCTATGGTATAAACATTGATGTCTTGAAGCAAGCTAATTTAATGTGAGTTTGCTACCACTCTATCTAATCTTTCTTTTGTAAAATCAGTGACTTCTCTATTATTAAACCAAGTATATTTAGGACCTTTGTATCCCATATCATTGAGTTCACAGTCTTGTAGAGCTTGATTGAAAGACTTCACCTGAGTATAAGGTCTAGAGGCTCCCCCAAACTTCTCATGTTGATGCAAAATTTCATTAAAGTCACCTATACAAAGTTAATGCCTGTTAACTACAGGTGTTAAAAGCTTTAGCAACTGACAACTCCCTTCTCTAAGTGTTGTACAAGGGTTGTCATAAAACCCTGTGAGGACCCGGGACTTCCCATTTTTTGGTTCAATTATATTAACAAAGATGTGATATCTAGTGTATGATTCCAGTTCTATATGTTCATTTGAATTCCACATCATAGCTAGCCCTCCACTGAATCCTCTATTATCTACTATAAAGCTTCTATCATATCCCAATTGGTTCCTTGTTCTTTCCATCTTCTCCCTTTTGCTTTTTGTTTGAATGAGGAAGACTATGTTTGGGCGCTTTTGCTTCACAAAATGATAAAGCTCTTGAACTGTTCGAGAGTTTCCAATCCTTCGGCAATTCCAGCTTATGCATCTCATTTTTGCTAGTGGGGCTGCTCGGCATCTACCACCATTTGTTCCTGATTTAAACTCCTTGCAAGATTAAGCATGCCTTTTGGTTTTTTGGAAAGACCTTGTTGTTCATTGCAGCTTAAATCTGGTATCTCTCTTTTCCAGTTCTCTATGTCATTCTTAGAAATTTCCATAGGTACCATTTCGACTGCCCTTTCTATAACAACTTGTCTTGCTCTTTTTTTCCAACATGGTTTCTTCTTAACACATTCTTCTACATCTACTGATTTCATCAAAGAGTTTGCAGAGCTATTTGCTTTATCAAAATTGTTCATACATGTAACATACCAGTCTTGGATTTAGGGTATATAAGTAAGTTTTCTAATAATTTTTTTATTATTATTATGATTATAGTTTTATCAGAATTTATATTTACTTTATTTTTATAATTGCTATTATATTTTTTATTTAAAATTTGCTAGAGTTTTGTTTTAATAGCGATTTACTAAGTTGTATCAGATTACGTTCACTAGAGTTGGTTTGAATTTAAAGTTTATTTTTTCTCTATCTCCACCGAACCTCAAACCCATACGTTTCTCAGTGTTTGTTGCTAACATCCTAGTGGAAACCGACTCTGTTGATGAGTATTTTTCTCCACTCCGCACGTCTCTCCACTCTCTTGCACATGCACGTCTCTACTCTTCTAGGGTTTCTTTTATTTTCTCTATTTTTCTATAATTATAAAGTGTGCTTACCCGTACACGAGAGGAGAAACTCATGAGCCCCTATGAAAATCCTCTGTTCCTGAATTACCCAAAGGATCAACACTTTTCGCTTAAGCCGTAGGTTCTGCCCAACCGCCACCGACCACCATAGGACATTGGAGCACCAGTAGAGCCAGAACCTGCTGACCAGCTCAGCCCCAACGCACCCACTCCCTTCCGGTAAGACCTCGACTGCCGCCAGTCTCCTCTTGCTTTCGGTAGTTTTCGGTTGAGCATAGTCCTCTCTCTCTCTCTCTCAGTGTCGCACTGTACCATAGGGACCCCCCAGTCGCGTCGCCAGTCACTCCTAGCCACCCAGTGCTGCCGTCACCTTCAGCCCTCTCTCGGTGAGTTCCTCTTCTCGCAGAACCTCTCCCTCTCAAACTCTCTATTGTTTTGGTTGGCTGTGTATTCAGTTCTAGAAGAGTCCATAAGTTTTTATGGGCCCTTGGGCCCTAGGCCATTATGTGCGTATGATGGGTTTATTTTTGTTGGGCTCATGTAGTAATAATACTATGTTATGGCCAGTTTGCAACTCTTACAAAATTATAATGATGTTTAAATGGACTTGTATTTTAAATTGGACTTGATCTTATATTATTTCAGCAACCGTTTTAGTAATTTTATTATGCTTAATATTTTAAAGGTGAGTTTTTAATTAATTAAATATATTAGTCAAAGACCATTTTTTTAATGAAGTGTTTAAAGAATTGAATTATATTTCAAAGTATATTATTGAGACTAATATTTTGTTAACATTCTTTTGTCTATTTAGTAGAATTTAATAAAATTACGATGTTAAGAATATTTAATAGAATTTATTAAGTTCCCTATAAGATTTAATAATTATGTTAAGAAATGAAACTTAGTTTAAGAGATTAAGTTTTATGAATTATTTTAAAATAGCTAGTGCATTCTACTAAATTTATAAATTAGTATTTTTAAGTAATTTAAATACTAGGATTTATTGATTATAGTGTTAAACAAAAAATTTGTTTGACTATTTTTTAGATTGTGAATTTATTTAAATAAGATATGAGTACTTATTTGTTTCCAAGCAAATTTAGTTATAGTTATTATTGTATATAAGTCTCAAGTTATGAAGTGTTATTCAAGAAGAAGCGCAGTGAGGTAAATAATTTGATCATATATTAGGATCATCACAGTTTAGCTTATAAATAAGTATTATTCAAGCCAATTCATTTTCAGCCAATTATTTATGAACCACTCATGTCATATGCAACCATGTCATCCAACATAGCATACGATTATGTTATTCCGCATTATGTTTAAATTCAGAAATTATGATTATGTATGTAATATGTTATGCATCTCATGTGTATAAGACACGTAAGCCATCTTAAATTCAAGTATAAGATAAGGTCAGATCAATTAATAAGATGGCCATGCATGATACCAATGCAGTTCAGTTTCAGGGTGGTGTGCACGCCACGAACTCAGTCGTGGTACACCATAGTATGCCAGAATACTATCAGCGGCTCCCCTTACTGCAGCGGGACGTGGGGTCGGTGCACAACCTCGCACACAAGGTTAAGTCTGTTGGTCAGTCAGATAAATCAGTTAAATTTGTTAAATCAGTCAGATCGGTCAGTTAATTCAGTTAAATCAGTCATACATATATAGCATAAGCATCAGTATGAACAGTCAGGAATTCTAAACTCTCAGCATGAAAATTTTTATGAAAACTTTACGTTTACTATGTTCATGTTGTGATGGATTTCTTACTGAGTCTTCGACTTATTTTAGTTTGTTTTTATGTTTTTAACCACCCAAGTTAGGATGATGAATACGAGCAGGCAGGCCAGTAGTAGAAGGAGCAGTTATTTTTAGTTCAGACTTTCTAAAATAAAACATGTTTTTATGACATGAATTTATTCAGTTTATTCATTTAATGTTTTGGGGAGACATTTTATTAGACATTTTCTACAAAATAAAATTCTAATTTCATTTATGAAATTTGGGATCTCTTGCCGGATTTATTTTTATAGAAAATACGTGACACTCCTAGCCTACGGGAATGGGGTGTTACAATACAGTTGGTAGGACACCTCCTCAAAGGGTTACTTGTTTCCCCTTCCAGTCCTCTTCTAGTACTAACATCTGTTTGAAACTGGTATGCTGATGTTTTGGTTTGCTTCATCTTTATCAGATTTGTGATGATATTCCAAATGAATGGTATATTTCCCAGTTATAATCTTACCACTTTGAATTGAACTTCGAATTGAACTTCCATCAGTATTAAGCCCAATTGTTCTACTATCTTTTGCATTCCCAAGTTGTGGCAATAAATTGGCTTGCTTTCTACCACGACCTCCAAATCTTTTTTCACTCAAGCCATTGGTTGTTATATTAGAGGCCCTCAACCATTGCCATATTGGGTTGTACCCATTCCTGTTGTATTTCTTTTAGTTTTTTTCCAATGCACAGATTCTATTAACATGTTTGATAGCCCCACACTGAAAACAAAACAAAGGTAGTCTTTTATATTTAAATTCTATCTGCCTTTGTTTCCCTTCAATTCTAATCATCTTGCCTCTTAGAAGAGGTTTCGTGATATCCAAACTGACTCTAAGCCTGAGATATTTACCCCAGCCAATTCCTTCCCCATCTACATTCGCTGTCATAACCTCCCTTACTATGGTAGAGTTCTAGTTCCTCTACCATGTTTCATTGCCTTGATTTAAGTCTCGTTTGTTTTCACAGATGAAATTAGATGAATTGAGATTAAAGTTAAAAAATTGAATAAAAAATTGTTAGAATATATTTTTTAATATTATTTTTGTTTTGTGATTTGAAAAAGTTGAATTGTTTATTTTATTTTGTATTGGAAGTTAGAAAATTTGTAATGATTAGATGAGATGTGATAAGATAAGATGAAATATTTTCTAAAAACAAACGAGGCCTAAGTACTCTTCGAACTAAGAATAAGTATCAAAACCTAGACCACCTCCTCACCCTTCTCAAAGAAAGAAAGGACAAACACCTTACCATTCTAAAAGGAAAGGACTGTTCTTTAATTTAATATAATGTTTATCTTGCTCATAGAAAAAAACTCTATTATAAAAAAAAATGTGTAAACTTTTCGCAGTGAATACTAAGATTATAAAAAAGAAGAGAAAAAAAGAGTTGCTTCTTTTCACTTTTACAAAAAAGGGGAATACTAAAATTAAAAGCTTAATTAATGAAATGAACTCAGCTAATTTGACATTATGCTTAATCAGATACAAAACACGTACGTACAGGTCAAGCAATGCTGATCATGATTAGTTTTAATATATATAATATTATGCGAATGATTTAGTGGCATCTTACGAGTGCAAATTAATTAGATTGAATCACGGCTTACGCCATCGAGGATCGATGGTGACTACAAAATACTAAAACTGTTGGAAGTTGTTTTATTTTAATCTTATATATTTTGGAAGGTAGGCTTAGGGATTGGGTAATTACTTGATTTAAACAAAGCAAAGTGGATTTGGCTATAAACTAAGTTATCTCAAGCTGCAAGTTGTGGAAGGTTCTCAGTTATTGCTACCCTTATTAATTAATATTAATTAAGCATTTGATCCATTTGCGAAAGCTAAAAGAATTAAATTAAGCTCCATGATTTTGACGTGCATCTATATGCACGACTCTTAGGTACGTTTTGGATAATATGATAAGATAAGATGAGATAATTTTAGATAAAAGTTAAAAGTTGAATATAATATTATTAGAATATTATTTTTTAATATTATTATTATTTTAAAATTTGAAAAAATTAAATTATTAATTATATTTTGTGTGAAAATTTAAAAACATTATAATTATGAAATGAGATGAGACGATATGATGTGATATGATTTTTGTATCCAAACGAGCCCTTAAGGTAAAGAAGAGCGTTACTATTTTTGTTTCTGGACCTCTAAACCTCGCTATCTATATCAAATTTGATAACCGGAAGCAATAACATTTTTTGTTTTTGAAGTTGTACCATTAATACTAGTATATCATTGATCTCTAAGCAAGAGCCTAAAGATATGCATGGGGAAGATTTGTATACCCTCAAACCCCATTGTATCGATCTTCCTTTTGGCCATGCACAAAAAAAGAAAAAGGAAAACCCAATTGAAAGAACTGTCATTATTCCACATGCCGCACAGTAGCACTGAACTCAGGAAACTAGCTAGCTAGGCAACTCCGGCTCCGGCATGGTCTGTGCAGGATGCCCTGAAAAGGTGAAGACGTGTATCCCCGAGGCTAAGAGAGTAGGTTGTTTTCTTGTATTCAGCCCAAGTGAAGGGTCTGTAGAGAGACAGGCTGTTGGGAGTGACCATTTCTGGAGGTGCACTTATCCATGCATGGAGGGGTGGAGCCCCCAAGTATGCCATTGACATTCTAGACTTGCTTACGTTTGTTAATGCTCTGTGTCGTACGCTTACAAATCTTCCATTTGTCATCGCCTAATTCAAAACAAACATGACACCCAAAATAAAGTACTCTTATATATACTAAGAAATTTTTTTTTAAGCAAACATATTATAGATGTATTTAACATTTACATGATACAATAGTCAATAGAGTGGGAGGCCCCAACATTCAACACAAACTAGCAAGAAAAAGAAAAAAAAGAAAAGAAAAGAAAAAAAGAGAGGGATTTGGGGTTAACGACTTGACCCCCATCCATTTCCCACAAGGGAAAGCCGCTTAAAACCGTTTTGATACAGTTTGATAAACAGACTATGATATTACGACTGAAAGTCACAGTGAAGAGATTTGTGTTATATTTTGCCGGTCTGGACTGGTTACAGAAGACTTCCATTACCTCTTTCACACGATCCTTGATTAGGAGAAGCGAAAACATAGATAGATAGCAAACATGAGAACCGTTGAATTGCCAAAGGACGATAGTTAGGGATTGTGGCGGCGCGTGGGGAATGCACTGCCACACTAGGAGTATGGAGGTCGGTCGGATCTGAAGAATCCAAGGTCGTTGGCCCTAGAAATGCTGCGCGTGGTGGCAACAAAAACTTCTTTGTGCAATGGCGCATGGATCTCATGCGTGTGTGACTCACGCTCGGCCATCTAAAGGATCGGTGGCTGGGGAATCCTGCAGTGGGGCACGTGGCGGTCGCTGGACTCTGGAGAATAGTAGATCGGCGCTTCTCCTTACTATGGACAGAAAAAAATAAAGACCGGAGAAAAAAAGGGTTGCAAAGTTTTGGACTAGCCAGATGGGAGGAGGGAGGGAGGAGCCAAAGCTCCACACCCTCTCTGGACGGAGAAGATAGGATCTTTGAGTGGATTTTGGTTGAGAGCAAAACACTGAAGAGAAAAAAAAGGGGACTTTTTCGGATTCTTTCTTTTTCCTATGCCAAGAAATTAAAACTATGAAACAATATATATAGTCAACTTAATTAAAAACAAGAGTTCATTTCTTGTTGATTTCAATTAAGGTTAAATGCTTGGGAAAAATCTCTTTTACCTTCCTAATGGGTAGGAAACAAGGAACCATTTCACAACAAAGAAAAATGGCTACATTTATTAAAATCTTATATTACAAAACTATTTCAATCTTTGTTGGTACTTACGCATCATCACTAGTGTAAGAATATTAATTAAATTTTCATTTTCATTTTAATTTTAACTAATGACTTTATATGGGTACATTAGGGGTGTAAACTCAAACCGAAAAACCGTTCCGGACCAGACCGAACTAGACCTATTTTACCGGTTTTGAACCGATCCGGACCGGAACTGGTTTTTAAAATGTAAAAACCGGCCGGTTCCGGGATTTTTTGGACCGGACCAGACTGGTTGATTAAAAAAAATAAAAAATAATATTTTTATATATAAATTTTATACAAAATATTATATATATTAAATATTAATATATATAAGTTTTATATATAATGTATAATTATAAATGTTTATGTGAAATTTTATATAAAATATATATATATTCATATATGAAATAATTTCATATTATAATTTATAAATTATTAAATAAAATATTAATACTAAATCACTAAAAGTTTATAACTAATACTAATATATAACTTATAACTATACCAATAGTCTAATATTAATACTATTATATAGTCTAATATATTAATAAAAGTATAAAATAGTTATTTTTAAATCAAATTTTTTTCTTTTTATAAATAAATTTTTAATGACAAATTATGAAACTTACATTTTAAAAAAATCGAAAAACCTGATCGGAAACAGGTAAAACCGGAAGTACCGGTTTAGGAGAGTAACCGGTGTATAATCGGTTTTGAAAAATACAAAACTGGTACATACCGGTTCGGTCCTAAATTTTATCTAAAACTGGACTAAACTGGATCGGTTACACCCCTAGAATACATAGTAAAGGAATTATTCTATAAGGAAAACTTGTAACATCATTAGTAGTAATTATTGTAATGACTTTCAAAATTAAAAGTTTAACCAAATTAGTAGTAATAAATTTATAATTTTTTAATCGATATTTAAACATGTAATAATTAGTATAAAAATAGAGATCTTATTTCTACCCTCGCACTATTTAACTAAATATTCTATACTTATTGAAGTAAAATTTGACATGGGTAAGTAATTAGCTATTACTCAATTCACCAACTCCACGTTGATCAATGAACTGCGAGGCCCCTACAGCTTACAAATTACAATCAACTGCAACCAAAGCTTAATTTGCAGTACTGATTCCCCCACCAAATGAATTTTGAGTCGGTTCTAAGAATTTATTCTTACCATAATTACCATGAGATCAAAAAGATCAAGAAAACCAACCTGTAACATGTCACCCACATTGACCCAGAAAGCAGTGGGGTCAGGAGGGACTGGGATCCACACCCCATTCTCTACAGAAATTTGAAGGCCACCCACATCGTTGGATCTCAGAAGGGTCAAGATCTGTGGGTCAGAATGCTCTCCAAATCCAACCTTATGGCTATCTGCATAGGTGGGTGAGGTGTCCCAGTCTTTGCACTCCACTGCTTGCAGGGGTGGATAGTGATTGAGCCTGAGGATGGAGTCATTATCAACGTCCCTGATCAGCTTGCTAAACACTGAGGTATCTGGGATCAGCATGCCCTCTGCCATTAGTTCCAAAAGCTCACAAGCTAGCCCTTCAACTGCTTCAATGTACCCGCTCGCGGCATTGCTATAAGATAGATTTGAATTCAGAAAATTATAATATTTTTTCATTATTCAAAAAGATTACACAAAATTTGAACAACTTAAACCAATATTCATCATTTTCCTTATGGAATAAAATATAGTTAATTAGTATTTAAAAATATATATAGTCACTTTCACACATGCATAAGAAGTGTAGAGTGTTAAAACACTACAAAAAAAATAAGAATTGGTGATAGATTATTTACGGTGATAATGACTATTTATAAAAAAAAAAAAAATTCATAAAAAAAAAATTCATCACAAACAAATAATTTTTTGTTTTTGTAATGAAACTCAAACTGACTGTACTGCTGGCTGTGCATGATTAATGCTATGCGATGTTGGCCATCACAGTGAAACTAAACAGTTTTGGTATACTTTTCTTATCTATTTTTGGGTAGTTTCCAATTTCCATGCCTTTTTTTAAGTGCACCACCAAATGGTCAGGCATAGCCATTTCAATCGAACTGGACTCATGTACGTCCAGATTATGAATTGATTGGACCCTATTGATGATGTGTCTTCTCTGAGAACTTGTCACTCTGATAGTACTATATATGTATGTATGACCTTATCTTTTTAATTTTTTCAACTCAATTTCACAATAAAGGTGTCCCAAACCACAGCTGGGATATGCTAAATGGAGTAAGGTGTCCCTGTCATGTTACCTTAGCCTTATAGGAGAACTATACCCCCTACTCTCCCATGTGACTCCTAATTGGACTGTATTTTATTCTTTAAAAACTGAGTGTACTATAATACTATTGATGGTTGAATCTTCTTCTCTGGACCTTTTTTTTTTTTTTTTTTTTAGAGTTAGATATACATTAATTAACAGTACACAATTGTACTACAATCCATATATAATGAAATATTAAGTTTTTAATTTTTTTTTCTTATTTTAAATTTATTGTACATGAATTCAAGAAAATATTATTATTATTATTATTATTATAGTATAGATTTGTAAAATAATTGTATATTAGTTATGTCTGTCCATACTCGTTTGCATATAAGATATTAGGAAAATGCCATTTAGCCAACCATGTGATAATTATATATATTTGACAATTTTCACATACATATATATATATATATATATCTAATTTAAACATGAAAAGGAAAATCATCCCCGATAATATTATAAATAACTATTTATCTTGACTCCGGTAAAAAATTAAAACATTTTTCACAAAAATAAGAAAAGCCTCTCACGAATTTTTTTTCTAAACATATTTCAAGCGAAATGTATTGATTTTATACATCTAAATAAACTTGATAAATATATATATATATATATATATCTTAAAAATCATCAATTCAAACATGTTTTTCATAGATAGTACAGTCATGTTTACAATTAAAACCTCAAAAGATTTATATAAAAATTTCAAAAAAGATATTCAAATGATCTAAACATATTGCCACCTATAAAAAATCTTTCCCACCATATACTTACAGCTATAAATTAAGAATTTATGAGTTTCCTGCCACCATGAAATGTGCCATGCATGTGAAGGATGACATTGTTGATCAATTCATTTTATAATTCACACAAAAAATTGCATATGTTTTCACATAGCCAGCTAGCTAGTTATGACTAGCTGCCGGTTGAAAAAAGTTAAGAAGTTGAATAAAATATTGTTAGAATATATATTTTAATATTATTTTTATTTTAAGATTTGAAAAAGTTGATCAATTATTTATTTTATTTTGTGTGAGAATTTGAAAAAATTATAATGATGAGATGATTGATTTTCAAAATTTTTAAAATTTTGAGTTTTAGTCCATTCAAACAGGCCTTAATACTTTGCATAGATATTTCTTTACGGGGCACACACAACTCATTTCAAGATAGCTCCATAGATAGACCGACCACGTTTTTGCATATAGTTCACTGAAATTAACAAGGCACCTGCTCTGCCAGCAAAGTTTGTGATTTCATGCATGGTCCAGATCATCCAACCAAACAAATATCCTACGTACACATGCATTAATTTAGCTCATGCCCATCTTTTGTCACTACTTCTCTTTCTCATAAAGTTCTTGCTGCATGCCCATATATATATACAATTGCAAGGTCATGAACAACATCGTAAAGCTACCTAGCAATCCAGAATTAATAATCAATCTTATAAGGTTTTATATGAATTTAAAAGCATCAAGCGAGAGAGAGATATATATACACGTTTGGACTGGACGTTTTAAAATCTTTTTTCCTAAGAAAGAGACGCAAGCTAGCTAGCCATGCATGCAACCATTGCGATGCGTAAAACAATGCAAATATATCATGAACTGCTAAAAGATAATAATTAAGATTATTAGTTAATTAATCGTAAGTACCTGAATTTCGAAGGGTCATTAATGGAGATGGTTTTGGATCTCTGGGCAATGGAGAGAGGATTAGTATTAAGCGTAAGATACTCAACTTCTCCCTTGTCTCCATTGAAGCCTATGCTCTTGCAGCCATAGCCCAGGGGATTTGCCGGCCCAGCACGTTGTTTTTCGGACACTGGTAGGGCAAAAAAGTCGCGCCCCTCTTGTTCCAGTTTTACAATGATGTCCTCGGGGACACCATGGTTGATAACCTTAAAGAAACCGTACTCTTCGCAGGCCTTAACGATGAGCTTTGAGACCTCTGCTCTGTCGGCTGACAAGTCTACTATAGGAAGGTCTACGGCTCGAAGTTTCTCGGTGCTAAGTTGGGTCGGCGAGGGTACTACCACCATTTTGATTATTTGCTGTGTAGCGGACAACGTCGTACAAGAAAAAGATGGGGAAGAAAATGAAGAATAACGAAACCCAGTTCGTGTCGGTGATGAGCTAGTAAAGGGTTCTCGCAGAGAGAGAGAGAGAGAGAGAGAGAGAGAGAGAGATTATGTACGATACGAAGGAGGAGAAAGACTTGAAGCTAAGAAGCCAAGCTTTTTAGAGGGGTGAATTAAAACGGATGAAAAATGCTATAACGCACGCCAAGAGGAGGGCAAGAAACGCATACCCTCCACGTCATCAATATTGAAATTTCCATATTGCTCGCTCTTAATTGAATTATTGGCTTTCCTGCTCCATCGTTCTCTTTCCTTTTGGCAGAACGTACGCATGCCTGCGGGAGGGAGCTAAAACGTGATCGACGGAAACCGTTCTAGAAAGAAAAGCATGCAGCTCGATGGAAACCTTATGAGCATTCATATTGACTTGGTCAAATAGAAATATTCGTTAAAATTTATATAATTGATGTCAAAAATACTCCATATTGGATTGGTCAAATTTAAAGTATAAGATGAACTTCTGCTACAGTAGTTGGTTAAAGATGGAGAACCACAATTGATTCACCAAATATTAAAGAGAATACTTGGTGACCGGTCAGTCCGATCTTCTTCAATAAACAGCCCACTAATACTTGGCTGCCACGTATACAATTTATTTGACTTAGTCTACATCTGCCTACACCCGAATGGACTGCTAATCTGCTATTCCCGTGTTCTTTTGTCTCACTCCATCGTCGTCTTCCCCTCCATCCCCCATCCCCTCCATCCCATTCCCAAACGGAGCTCGACTTAGATGGTATTCTCATACCTCTGCGGAATCTTTTGTCTCACTCCATCGTCGTCTTCCCTTCCATCCCCTCCATCCCATTCCCAAATGGAGCTCGACCCAGACGGTATTTCTCATACCTGGGGTATTTCTACCCCACAACGGAACTCGAAACTCATACCGGCGGTAACTCGACCCCTAACGGAGCTCGACCCAAACGTGGCATGGAGGGAGCTCCATTTTCAGAGAAAACGGTAAGATCTCCGGTTTAAATTTTGGTTTGCCCCTTTCACAGTTTAAATAGAAAATGAGAATGATGATTTGTCAATGAGTGATGTTGTGTGAGATGATTGAT
This sequence comes from Juglans regia, assembly GCF_001411555.2. NCBI lineage: Eukaryota > Viridiplantae > Streptophyta > Magnoliopsida > Fagales > Juglandaceae > Juglans > Juglans regia. The sequence continues at coordinate 19,090,847 of NC_049912.1, forward strand.
TCTTTTAAGTGTGAATTTGGTGCTTGCTTGTAAGTGTTAATGTAAACGGGTGAAGAAGAAAGGAGAAAAACCGATTGGAAGCCTCAGAAAACATGATGCATAGAAAGTGTTTGATAAAAGTTCTAAGAAGAAAAATTATGCTCAAAGTGGATCAAATTGTCGGTTTGACATTGTATTAGCGTTGGCATGGGTCTATTAACAGTCTAGGCGTCAATATTAACGTGTTAATGTAGCACTAAGTGTAGGTGTTAATGTAACAATTGTTTTTTGTATACCATTGTATACCATTGTACATGTAACGATGATGGTTAGTCTTATGAAGTGTAATAGGCTTCGATCTATGTGAGCTGTTTGGTATTAATAAATCAAGTTTGAATTGGTAAGATTATGTTCGGCTTTTGAAAAGGAAGCATACGAGCAATAGGCTTCAACGTTGTTTGTTGTAATAAAGCCATTAATAAAGCTTCAACGTTGTTGATCAATTATTAACCATTAATCGTTAACACTGATAGATTGAGCCACTTTAGAGGACCATGTGCATGAGCCTTTCTTCGACGACAAGGCAATAGAAATTAAGGATACCAATTGGCTGATGCCTATCTTATCCAAGATTCAAGCTTAAATATTGACTTTCACCATGGATTTTTTTTCTTTTTATTAGTTGGCTATATATAATTATTATTATTTGGTTGGGTTTTCTTTATCCAAGTACGTAACATGTTCTCTCCGGCCATCTAAATATATCATTTTGTCATTTTGATTCCATGAGATTCTCATCATGTGTGCATTAATCCAAGGACACAAAAATACAGTAGTGTGCAATATTAAATGTACAGAGTTCTAAATCAACCAAAGCCCAATTTTTGACCTCTGGAAGGCCATCCTCTAACCAAAAGTTTTCACTAATAGTTTTTGTGCCATGGTGATATGCGGGAAACAATATTGAATTGATGACCATGGTGATGGCCATCCTCTAATCAAAACTGCACAGATTTGAAGTAGAACATAATTTTTTTGGCACCAACATGATAGTTTCTTTTATGTTTCTTTTATGCACCATGCTCTCATTCTAGTTCAAGTTCTTGGACTGCAAGAGGGGAAGATAAATGTAGCTTTGAGAGACCACTTTGCTACTGTAGCTGCCAAGCGAAGCTACGTATTTCTGGAAAATCTAATAGTTTTGGTAGAAGATTTTTCAATTGCCCAAACTATAAGATGGGTAAACAATGTAGATTTTTTGAGTGGATTGATCTCCAAAAAGAGCAAAACAACTGTTGTAAGACGGCCTTGGAGTTAGCTGAATGGAGGAACGACATGCTACTTAATGAGCGGCTACACATCGAAGAATCCAAATTTAAAGCAATGGAGAAGAAGTACAAGGAAGTCTTGAAAGTGTTAATGTTGTCATGGTTATTTTTTATAGTAGTTTGTGGTGTAATTGTTATGTATCCAAAAAATTACAATGGATCTCAATCAGTGCTACGACTCATGTAATGTGGTGTACTTTAATATAATGACTACTTTTATTAATGTAATGACTACTTTATTAATGTAATGACTACTCATCACAATATGTCCTAACAGTTGAATATTGCACATCACAATATTTTCTCAAACTGAAATATTCAACTCCAAATAAATAGAAGATGGTTCCAATAGAAGTACAAGATGTCTAGAAATAAATACAATATAGTTCATTTTCTGTAATAAATACAATACAATATAAATACAAGAAATACAATATGGTTCCAAAAGCTTTCTTCAGCTGCCTCGAATACATAATTCAGCACCTCCTCGTCTGACTCAAAATCCAAAAACAGCTTCTCCTTGTCGTTCTCAAAAACATTCCTGGACATATCACAAGGTCCTCAAATTTCTTATATTTCTAAAGCAATCAAAATATAGATATAGTAGCTAAGCCAAAAAGAGGGAATATATCACATACAAGATATATTCAAAATGAAACTATGAATCCAAGTGTTCTAATATGTTGTCAGTTGTTGGCCCAAAATCCCTACAAAAATAACAACAAACTTTATTAGTTTCGTCAATTAAAAATAGCAAAATACAAATAAGTACAAGGCTACTATACCTCATTGAAGGACAATTATTTTTAGCATGTCTCTCATTCTTGCAAATGCTACAACTTCTTTTCTTTGTTGTTTGTGTTTCCTTTGGGTTCTTCGCTCTCAAAGACTTTGTTGCCCTTTTGTGGGCACCCGTAAAGGATCCTGCACCGTTTGTGAAAAGTTCGATATAAATTGACTTCTAGATGGTATACATTCATTGGTGGGCATCGTTTGTGAATATTCTACATGATCTTCCATTGCAAACAACTCTTTGTGAACCTTCTCCAAAGCAAGTGTAAAGTGATTGTGTTTTTTAGCTGACTGTGATGCAAGTTCAACAATGTCATAAAGTTGTATCATTGACTTACTTTTTCTCATCGTAGCCTCATATTGTCCTTGCCGGACTTGGTCATCAGAACATGGTATGTTTGGAATGGGTCGACTCTTAGCATTAATAGTCCATCTATCTAGAACATAATGTTGTGGCAATATATTTAACTTCCCTTTCTTGCCAAAAACACATAATACGTGTCTACAAAGAATCCCCATAAACTCCCACATATGGCATGTACATGTAGCATGTCCTTCATCACCCTCCAAAGTCACGTGGTAAATAGGTGTTTCTTTACCATGGGCTGTCACTCCATATGTCTTGGCCTCACCACTCACATACAATTCTCTTGCTTGGTACCATAGACTATTGAACAGCTCATCTAGGAAGATTGTGAAAGACTTTCTTCTATAAACAATCACTGCCTCCTCTTCAATTTTAAAAGGTGTCTTCATTATCGTCCGTTTAGATTTTGTCCGCACATCATTTTCTTTCTCTTTAAAGTAACGTGCATCTATAGCTTTCTCATACTGATGCACAAAATCACTAACCATAGTGCTTGAACGAACATAATCTTTAAAAAATTTGTTCATGCTCTCACTCCTCTGAGTTGTTGACATACCAGCACAAAATGTCGAACGCAAGTAGGCTGGTACCTACTTATCCCGTTGGCTGTAAAGATTTTGCAGCCAAGTATTTTCTCCTAGGTCATACTTCACCACAATCAAAGTCCATTCTTGCTCGAACTCATCAGTAGTAATTGTCTCATGTATGCAATGACGAAAATCTTTCTGAAAGTCCGGAAACTTGTTGTCTACATGGGCCAAGTGTTCGGAAAATTTTTGTAAAATGTGCCACAAGCACAACCTATGAGTTGTATTCGGGAGTACCTCTACAATTGTCTTAGTCATCGCCTTGTCATCATCGGTAATTATCGTTGAAGGGGCACGCCCAAGCATTGCCTCTTGCCATGTTCTCAATAACCATGTATATGATTCCGCCGTTTCATTTACCAACAAAGCACAACCGAACATTATGGTCTGGTGATGATGATTAACTCCAGAAAATGGCACAAATGACATCTTATAAATATTGGTAAGGTAAGTGGCATCAAATGTAACAACATCCCCAAAATATTGGTATGCAGCTCTCAATCTCGCATCAGCCCAAAAACAGTTTCCCATACTCCCATCCTTGTCAACTTGCTTGGAGAAAACAAATTCAGGTTCTTTGAGTTGTCGATCAAGAAAATATGAATATAACCTTTGTGCATCCCCTTCTTCAAATATTTTCCTCATTTTGCTTCCTAGTAATTTTCTACATCATTGCCAATACCACCAACATTAAATTCACCATTTGAATCTTTTCTCAACACTGACATTATTTTCCTTGTCGGTACACCGGACTCATTCAAAGTCATAATAAGTTTTTTTTGGACTTTAGTAACTTCCCTATGCCCATGAAGGAAGCTAGTACTTCTCGGTGTAAATAGAATATGATAATATCCAACCACAAACTTGTTGACTATCCACTTTTCACCATCTTTCTTTATACCCATCATTACCTTACATCCAATCTTTGTCTCAGCAGGTTCAGGGAGTTGTCAAACTGTGTCTTTCTGACTTACTCGCCGAAATTCTTTCCTTGTGCAAATATAGTCTACTGCACAAAGAGTTTTATCATCTTTCGACAATCGAGTATGATTTGTCCGGATTGCGAATCCTTGTCGCCTTGCATATGCCTTGTAAAATGCTTGGGCGTCTTCGACCTCCTCAAATATCATACCAATGAATGGCTCTAACGGACCACTACTTGAAGAGGGAATCTCATTCACTCCATCTTCAACATTGACACTATCTTCAACATTCACATCACATTGAATGTCTTCACTTTCAGCCTCAAGTTCATCACTATCAATATTATAAATTGGTTCATTCAATACAAAACCACATGATTATAAATCCATTAGTTATGGAAAATCAACAAAGCTAAAAATAAATAAAGAAGAGCATGATTATAACTCCATAATGAAAAATCAACATAGCTATCAGTTACTTTTTAGCTCTTATTTTCATATATATTTCTCTCTCTCGCTCTCTCTAGCTATATCTTATATCTATCTGGGAAACCAAAACGTAAAAAAGAAATTAAGAAAATTTACAAGCAAGCGGGGACAATATATACAACTCTTGCTGCATGTCATAATTAATATACACTAAAGTTATGAAAATATATTTACACTCTTAAAGTGTAAAAATCAACAAAGCTATGAAAGAGATGGTTGCATAAGCACTGAGAAAAAATATTCTCATGTAAATATTTTACACTTTCTTTTCTTATTTTATACTTTCTTTTCTTTGTAAATATTCTCATGTAAATATATTTTAAACTTCTACTACATGACTGCATAAGCACAAAAATACAAGGTGGGACAATTTTGTCCTGGTATCAACACTGAGAAAAAATACAATATAGTTCATTCTCCATATTTTTTTTTTCTTCAAATAAATCAACAATCTCTCAGCCAGTAGTGTAAATATTTATAATGTAAAATCTCTCAATCTTTAAACTGAAAGCCAAGCTAGATCCTCAAAATATAATGTGAAGTGAATTCTTTCAAACATTTTGTCAAACACTAGTAGTGTAAAGATTTATAATGTAGAAGAAAAATACCTGAGCAACACCAAGGTCACTGGAGTCAGCCATGAACAACTGTTAGAATTGTCGAGCAACTATGGTGGGCGACGGACGGACCAACGGCAGCGTAGTGGGCAACAATTTTCAAATTGCTGGACTGGTTTTTTATGAAGTCAATGTTTGCTCTAACGGACCAAGAAGGACAACGACGGCCTTCAGGTGGTGGACTGGTGGCGGTGGATTCTGGCGGCAGATTCTTGCGGTGGTGCGTTGCTGGTCGATTGACGCACGCGGGAGTGAAGATGAACTCGTGTAGCTGCAAGTAAGTGTTTGAATTGTTTTACAAGTCTATCCTGTGCGGAAGAGTGTAGGCAGATTATAGTGTTATTTCTGATGTGGCACCCAGCCATTGGTGGGCTGTTAATGTGCGTAAAGCGGATGGACCGCTTAGCAGCTACTCTGAATATTAAAATATCAATTTCCTACTCCAAACAAATATTAAAATATTATTTTCTCACTTTAAAAAAAAAATACTATTTGGTTTGTAATTACAAAATTTAGATAGAATTTTAGATGAGTTTAATCAAATATTTTTTGTTATTAGCATTAAATGACTTTTGAAAATATAATTTTTTTAATATTAATTTAATTAGAATATAATTATTATTAATATGAAATTGGTAGAATTATAAAATGTGACACAAATAAATTAAATAAAAAATTATTAATTTAATAATATTTTATTATTATATAGAGAGTGAATGACTAATCTAATATGAAAATTGAATTTAAATGGAATAGACAAATGTAAAAAGGTGTAATATTGGATAAATTTTAAAGATGCATTTGACTAAGTCAATGAAGATACTCTAATTAGAAGTGCTCGATCCATAATCTCTCTGCGCATTTCAACTTCTCCACAATGTACGTGTCAGTTTTGGGTCTTTTTTACTTCCAAAAAATGCCAATGTATGACAATATATATAGATTGAAGCTTTTTTCTTTGCTTTTCTTTATCATTTTGTGAATTTTTTTGAATCACATGGAAAAAGCTTTAAAAATATTAGCAATGGGCATTTTGTCAGTATGTTGAGGACTCGCGCACGATTTTCATTATTTTTTATAACCATTGAAAAATGTTGAAGATTTGTAATATATATGGAGATCAGCTTTACGGGCCGGGGTAGATCAAAATTGATCACCATTAGACACATGAGAATTCCATGCGCAAGGGCTTTTAAAGCTCTAGAATTATGAGAGATTAGCCATTCCTTTTGAGCTAGGGTTTAAGAGTCCTTCCAAAAAAATTTATGTTTCACAGTTTTCTTAAGTATCTTCCAATTTCAGTTTCTTGAACTTAGTTGGCTTAGAGAATCTATAACGCTCACCACCAACCTGCTCTACTTCTGCATGCATTAACACCTCCACCATCCATTTGTCACTCTAATTTTGTCCTTCAGTCTAGCATTCACTAAGAACAAGCTCTCATAGCATGAGTGCATGCCCAGTACTCCGTTTTACTAAACGGTTTTTCTCTCTTTCTTTCAATGCCACCCTGTTTCTTCTAATTCCTGCATGGCTATAAAAATCAATGAGGCACTTGTGTTGAGTATTGTGGAGCTTGGCTCAGTCTGCTCGAGGGGAGATGCTACGTAGAGAGTTCAAGCATGATCCGCTCAACAGGCAGTTCAAGAGGATGCGACACAGAGAGTTCGCTCGTTACTCGCTCAACAGGCCACTCAAGCGGAGTTCAAACAAAGAGTTCGCTTGTGAGCCACTCGTCAGATGGCTCGAGCAAATGGCCAGTAAACAGGTTTGCTCAATGCGCGCTCGACATGCCGCTCGAGCAAATAACTCTAATTTTGAGTAATTAGGGTTTTCACCATGTACCCTATTTATATGTATTTTTTCTAATACTGTGGTTGTACAATTGAGCACAGTAATCGCCCCATATACTGTACATTGTTATTCCTTAAGAAATAAAATCATCTGCAGCTCTGTGGACGTAGGCAAGTTGCAAAACCATGTAAATATTGAGTCGTGTGATTGTTTGATTGTTCTTTTCTTCTTTACTTTCAATTCTTTGTCATCGTTTTTCACAACAATTGGTATCAAGAGCCAAGGTTCGAATTTGAGGAAAAACAATGGCGGGAGAAGAAGTGAAGGGATCTGGGATTGAGAAGTTCGATGACATAGATTTTGGATACTGGAGAATGCAGATAGAGGACTATCTTTATGGGAAGAGACTTTATCTTCCATTGTTGGGGAAGTAATTGGACAACATGGAAGATGCTGATTGAAACATGTTAGATCAACAGGTTCTGGGGGTTATTCGGCTAACCTTGTAGAGATCCGTTGCACACAACGTCATCAAGGAGAAGACTACTGCAGATCTCATGGTGGTTTTGTCAGGTATGTATAAAAATTCGTCTACGAATAATAAGATACACTTAATGAAGAAGTTGTTTAATCTAAAGATGACAAAAGGTACGTCTGTTGCACAACACTTGAACGAGTTCAATACTATCACTAACCAATTATCATCTATTGAAATTGAGTTTGATGATGAGATACGTGCATTGATACTGTTGGCTTCACTGCCAAATAGTTGGGAAGCCATGAGAATGGCTGCCAGTAATTCTACTGGAAAACAAAACTGAAATATGATGATATTCGTGATTTGATTTTGGCTGAGGAGGTGCGCATGAGAGATTCAAGTGAGACCTCGAGTTCGAGTTCAACACTAAATGTTGATTATCAAGGGAGATCACAAGACAAGAACTCAAATAGAGGCAAATCAAAATCAAAGAATAGGGGCAAGAGCAAGTTAAGGCCTGGACAACAGGCAACTTGCTGGAACTGTGGCAAGGCTGGTCACATAAAGAAGAACTGTAAAATTTTGAAAAAGACGGAGAATGAAAGTGTTAATGTTGTAACTGAAGAAGTACATGATGCACTATTGCTTACAGTTCACAGTCTAGTTGATGACTGGATACTGGATTCAGGGGATTCATTTCACACATCTTCCCATTGAGAGATAATGCAAAACTATTTTGCTGGTGACTTTGGGAAGGTGTACCTGACTGATGGACAGGCACTGAACATGGTGGGAATGAGAGACATTGACATTGCACTCCCTAACAAGAACATGTGGACCTTGCAAAAGGTCAGACACATTCCTAAGTTGAAGAAAAACCTCATCTCTGTAAGATAGCTCGATGATTGTGGTCATTTAGTAGTGTTCTCAAATGGCACCTTGAAGGTTACTAGAGGGGCAATGGTACTAGCTTGGGGTAAGAAAACTGGTACTCTATATATGACGACTGGTTTGAGTGATACTATTGCTACTACCATTGCAAACAGCACCGTAGAGTTGTGGCACTGTAGGCTTGGCCATATGAGTCAAAAGGGAATGAAAGAACTATTATCTAAAGGCAAGCTACCAGAACTGAAGTTAGTTGATCTCCTCAGCATGTGTGAGAGTTGTATACTGGGGAAGCAGAAAAAAGTCAGTTTCTTGAAGAGTGGCAGAACACTGAAAACAAGAAAATAAGAGCTTATGCACAAAGACGTGTGGGGACCTTCTCCATTGTCATCTCTTGGAGGTTCTCGGTACTATGTTACGTTCATTGATGACCAAAGTAGAAATGTATGGATTTATTTTTTGAAACATAAATCCGATGCATTTGATGTGATAAAAAAGTGGAAAGTCTTAGTTGAGACAAAGATAGACTTGAAGCTGAAATGTTTGAGGTCTGACAATGATGGTGAGTACATTAATGGAGGGTTCAAGGAGTACTATGCAGCTTACAGTATCAGAATGGAGAAGACCATTCTTGAGATACCACAGTAAAATGGTGTTGCTGAACGTATGAACATAATCATTAATGGGTGTGCTAGAAGCATGAAGTTGCATGCTGGACTACCACATACATTCTGGGTAGACGCAGTCAACACTATTGTCTACCTAATAAATTTAGGGCCATCAATTCTGTTAGATTGTGGAATGCCTGAGGAGGTTTGGAGTGAAAAAGAAGTCAAATTTTCTTATCTCAAAACTTTTGGTTAGCGTTCATATATTCATGTTGATTTTGATGCTCGTAGCAAACTTTAGGCAAAGTCAAAAAAATGTTATTTCATTAGCTATGGAAACGAGGCATTTGACTATCATTTCTAGGATGAGCAGGGTTGGAAGATTATAAGAAGCATAAATGTTATATTCAATGAGAAAGTAATGTACAAGGATAAGTCCAGTACATACAGTTCCTCAAGAGTCCGAGTTTGTGAGTTTGGAGGACCTACTAGAGGTCACAGTGCAGTGTAGGGACGTGAGTGACGAAGAGAGTGGGCCCAGTGCACCCATTCCTATTATTCCAAGGCCAGATCTAAAGCCATCCACACCTACAGTTGTAGTTCACAGGTCTGTCAGGACCATTCGACCCCCACAGCATTTCTCACCCACTTTAAATTATATTCTGTTGACAGATGGTGGGAAACCGTAGAGCTATGAGGAAACTTTGCATAATGAGAATTCAAGCAAGTGGGAGTTAGCTATGAAGGATGAGATGGATTCCTTTTTAGGGAATCGGACATGGGAGTTGACAGAGTTTCCATCAGGGAAGAAGGTATTGCACAACAAATGGGTGTACTGAGTGAAGACTGAGAATGATGGTAGTAAAAGGTACAAGGCTAGACTTGTTGTAAAAGGCTTTCAGCATTAAAAGGGTATTCTGAGATATTTTCTCCTGTGGTGAAGATACAATCATTAGGTTAGTACTGGCAATGGTTGCTACTGAGATTTGTATCTTGTATAGTTAGATGTGAAGACAATTTTCCTTCATGGAGACCTCAAAGAAGACATTTACATGCATCAACCTGAGGGGTTTATAGCACAGGGAAAAAAGAGTTCAGTTTGTAAATTGAAGAAGAGTTTGTATGGCCTGAAGTAAGCTCCTAGACAGTGATACAAGAAGTTTGACAGTTTCATGTGCAGTCCAGGGTACATCAAATGTCAGGCAGACCATTGTTACTATGTCAGGCACTCTGACAATTCTTACATTATTTTATTACTGTACGTGGATGATATGCTCATTGCAGGGTCCAGCATTGATGAGATCAATAAGCTGAAGAAGCAGATGTCAAAGCACTTTGCAATGAAAGATTTGGGAGCTGCGAAACAAATCATTGGCATGAGAATTGTCAGAGACAGAGTAAAGGGCACATTGAGACTCTCACAGGCTAAGTATGTGAAAAAGGTACTTAGCAGGTTCAACATAGAGAATGCCAAACCAGTTTGCACACCTTTGGGCAATCACTTTAGACTTAGTAAGAATCAATCACCCAAGTCAGAAGAGGAACACGACTATATGAGTAAGGTTCCTTATACCTCAGCTATTGGTTTACTTATGTATGCTATGGTTTGCACAAGACCATATATTGCCCATGCAGTGGGAGTTGTGAGTAGATACATGAGTAATCCAGGAAAACAACATTGGGAGGTTGTGAAATGGATTCTGATGTACCTAAAAGGCTCCTCAGAGGTGTGCTAGTGCTTCTCTAGAGAGAGCTTAGAGGTGCAAGGCTATATTGATGCTGATTTAGCTAGAGACATTGATAGTAGAAAGAGTACACCAAGCTTTGTTTACACTCCGTGTGGTACTGCCGTGTCTTGGGGTTCTAATTTGTAGAAAACAATTTCTTTGTTTACTATAGATGCTGAGTATGTTGATGTGTCAGAAGCATCAAAAGAGATGATTTGGTTACAAGGCTTCTTGGAGGAGTTGGGTAAGAAAAATCATAAAGACACTCTCTACAACAATAGTCAGAGTACCATATTCCTTATTAAGAATCCAGCATTTCCTTCCAAGACCAAGCACATTCAGATCAGGTATCATTTCATTCAATCATTACTAGATGATGACCAGTTGATAATTGAGAAAATTGTGGAAGCAAGAACTCTGCTTATATGTTGACAAAGGGTGTTACATTTGAGAAACTGAAGTTGTACACAGCTTCAGTTGGTCTTCTAGCATGAAGACAGGGGCAATGAGTTGCAGAGGTGAAGGATATCATGTTTTGAGGCAGACGGTAATACAGTGGTTGTACCAGTCTCAAAGTAGGAGAATTGTTGAGTATTGTGAAGCTTGACTCAATTCGCTTGAGCGAAGCATTTAGGTTGCTCGAGCGAAGACGCTATAAAAAGAGTCCACGCATGATCTGCTTGACAGGCAGCTCGAACGAATGCGATATAGAGAGTTTCTCGTTACTCGCTCGATAAGCTGCTCGAGCAGAGTTCAGACAGAGAGTTCACTCGTGAGCCGTTCGTTAGATGGATCGAGCAAACAGCCAGTAAACAGGTTTGTTGAACACGCGCTTGACATGCTGCTTGAGCGAATAACGCAGATTTTGAGTAATTAGGATTTCCGTCATGTACCCTATTTATATGTATTTTTTCTAATATTGTGGCCGTACAATTGAGCACAGTAATCGCCTCATATACTATACATTGTGATTCCTCAAGAAATAAAATTTTCTACAATTTTGTAGACGTAGACAAATTATCAAATTACGTAAATCTTATATCGTGTGATTGTTTGATTATTCTTTTTTTATTTATTTTTAATTTTTTGTCATCATTTTTCACAACAACTTATTCTTACTTTCGTTGGAAAGGAGGGCACCGGGAATGCAAAGAAAAAGAGCTTTTAAACCCACTTATCCAATTCCCTGTAGAATGTCTTAATTAAATGGGATATTTAAGGTAGAAGGAGAGAGTGAAATTAAAGAGACTACGAGAATTGGAACTATCTAGCTTAGCTAGCTATAAACTATAAAGTAGAGTTGGGTCCCCATGAGATTGCACCTACGGGTAATTTCAATATAGATCACACGGATCATCTCCATTTCAAAACAAATCATGGATGGTACGTATCTATTTAACGTAAAATATAAAATATTTTTAACTATTTTACTTACAAATATAATGTGATATATATATATATAGCCAAAATATCAATTGTATTACATTAAATAAATTGTCAAAAAATTATATCATAAAGTTTAATTAAAAAAGAAATTAAGCAAAAAACAGATGGACTCTGATGATCTCTTATTGGGCAAGTGGGAAAATTAGAAAAACAAGATAGATAAAGTCGTCGTACGTCCTTATATATTGAGCTATAATTTAATGTTTGTGGTTAGATCATGGTTCAAACCATATTCATGTAGATCGATTAGCTCCACGTACGAACATTAGGATATATAGAAAGACTCATACACATTAATGTATGCAATTTTTGTTGAAAAATACTACTTGAATTTGTAAAAGTGACCGATAAAAATGATGTTTTTTTTTTATTTTTTTTATTTAATAGTTAAAAAAGTGAATATTAATGAATTGATATTTTTTTTATTTTTTAAAAATATTTAAAGATAAATAAAAAATATTAAATAAATAAATACATTTACAATTGAATTCTTGGGTTGAATTAACCGTTCTGTAGCACTACCCATTTTTGTTTGGATCCTTGGTACCAAAGTGCAAAGAGAGGCATTTATCTATACATTTTGTCGGTACGTTTTTTCTGTCAACTTAGCATTTTTGTTTTCAGAAATGATTTGTACAAGTTTTAAATAGATAAATTTTATACAAATTATTATAAAAAAAAATAGATTATATCTTAAAAAAGTATAAAAAAAATATTATTTATTAGTGAGACTTATTTTTCATAAAAGATTTGTATAAAACTTATTTATTTAGAATTTATATTAGCATTACTTCTTTCTTTTTTTTCTTTTTTTTTTTTCATGTTAAACTGAATACCAAATAAGGGACTGCTACATAGGATTTCTTTCCCTCACCGATTGGGTAATTTTTTTTTACTGTTTTCTTTTTTTTTTCAATTATTTTTTAAATCTCTTAAATATTTTAAAAAAACATAAAAAATAACTAAGTCATTAAAAAATATTTTTTTAATCACTAAATAAAATAAAAACGACAATGGGTGAGACTTGTCGGTAGCCACTCTCGTTTCCCTACTAAATAATCCTCTTACATGAGTAGGTATAAGTACTTGATCTGTCTTCTCGCATTTTTTGGGTCCAAATTCAGTAACTAGTTTGTGCGTTCTTCGACAGTATTAAGCTTATAATCTTTTTGTCCAATTAAAGATTAATATTCTTTTGCTATATATCTTTATTACACCTTTTTTTTTTTTTTTTTCTTATATACTTTCACGACCTTTTTTCATGGATTGCTTCTAGCTGTTCTCTTTTCCGTTCCATTCTTCTTCTGCAAGTAAGCTTCTTCTAGACTACGTACCCCCTTCACCCATCCCTTAAATACATCATCTTTATCTGTTTATTTATGGGTTGCAAATATTTTAACAATATATTCTTTTGCCGTGAAGTATACAGCTACTGGAAAAACTATTAACGGAAAGGAAATTTTAAAACACTAGGTTTTTTTTTTATGATATAAGAAATTGGATATCTTAAAAAGCTTATTTCTTAAAGGGATAGAATTTTTTCAGGGAAGGACTTGTATGGAGAGTAGGGAATGGGAATGACATTATAAAGATATGGGGAGATAATGGATCCCAACACCCTTATCTCATTGTATTCAATCCCTAATTACACTGTTAAGTGCTGATGCCAAGGTGATCAGTGAACTAATTGATTCAAACTGTGGTACCTCGAAAGAAGACCTGATCAGGAAAGTTTTGAGTGAAGAAGAAACTGAGGTTGTATGCAGTCTCCCCATTAGTCAAACTGGTATGCTAGATAAACAGATTTGGGCCCCAACAAAAGATGGTTTGTTTAGTGTTAAAAGTGCTTACCACCTTGACATGTGCAGGAAGAGAAGGGATAAAGTGGAGCTCACTGTAGGGTCCACAAATGCATGGAAGATGCTATGGAAGTTGAATGAGTTGGGAGCAGTGAAAGTCTTTTTATGGAAAGCCTTGAATGACAGTCTTCCAACAAGGAAGAACCTGGCTCGTAGAAAGGTGGTGGAAAATTCGTCTTGTCCTGTGTATGAGTCAGAAGATCAAGAATCTATTTGCCATGCGTTATGGAGTTGTAGAGGAGTCATGGATGTATGGGCAGAACAGTCAAGTCCCTTACAGAAATGGTCTAGCAGTGAAATAGAGTTATATGAGGTGTGGGACAGATTGAGGATTAGATTGTCAAAGGCAGAGGTGGAGTTGGTGACAGTAGCGATGAGAAGGATATGACTAAGGAGGAATGTTTTTCTCTATAAAAAGAAGTTTGTTAGACCTCTTGTGATTTTTTAACAAGCAAAAGAAAAGCCTTGAAGAGTATCAACAGGCACAAAGTAAACTTGAAAGAGAGTATGTGGGCAGTGCAGAAGCAGGGGGGGGATGGAGGGCACCAACTGGAAGTCATGAGGTTAAAGTGAACTGGGATGCAACTTTAAACTCAAAGGAATGAAGGATGGGATTAGAGTAGTTATCAGGGATGCTCATGGTGAGATTCTAGTTTCTTTATATAGTTCAAAGAGGAAGGTCAACAGCCTTGTCATAGCCGAGCTCCATGCTTTATAGAGGGCTATGAAGTTATGTGCAGAACTTAACTTTGAGAAAATGATTTTTTAGGATGATGCATTGGACATATGGTAGAAGATATAAAAGAGGTTATTCATAATTGACCAGAATGGACAGTACAACATACGTATAGGGATTGTAATAAAGTAGCTCATACACTTGCAAAAAATTTCTATTACTATTGAAGAGGAAAATGTCTGGATAAAGAGTGGTCCAGTAGGGATACTTAGTTTGGTTATACAGGATAAGATGTACATTGTTAATTCATAAGTAATATAATGGATGTTCTTATTTAAAAAAAAAAAAAGGATGTTGGTTTTTAGCGAGGATTGAGATTTCCTTAAAATCTGATAACTTTAATCATCTTAAATAATTGCGCGAGGCCATAAGGCCCCCCACCTTATATATGCAAGGCTCCCAAAAATAAAAATGAGGTGTTTATATTTTTATACTTTTCAACGTGGCAAGGCTCCGTATTACTAAATTTAATGTTTAATATAATGAATGATTTATATTTTTAAATAAATTTTTTAAAATCTTACTAAATTGAAGCCTCATTTTAAGTTATTATATTAGATATAAATTCAAAAAAACTTTATTTATAAATTTTAAATAAAATTTCATTTTATGAAAAATTTTGAAAATATTTCATATAATACAAATGATTCACTTAAGTTTCACCTTAGACTTCAATTTATATTGAGCCATCCATGGTGGGATGAACTCATCTTCCAAACAATCCCTAATATGAGCGGCATGTTTTCTATTACTGTTTTAGGGGATGCGTGGGTAGTGATATCAATCGAGAAACTATGAGATTTATGTGAATAGAAGTGAGATGAATTTGAGTTAAAAATGTTTGAGTTGGTTTTGTAAAAGCATGTAAATCTCGTTGTAAAATATATTTAGGCGTAGAAGTGAGAAGATATGATTTTAACTTTATAAAAGTTTAAGAAAATGATATCATGGTCTCTATTGAGAAGTGTTTTTAATAGATTAATATATTTTTTATTAATGAAAAATTTCTCCTTTTCTCGGTTTCTCTCTCTCGAGTTCTCTCTATTCACAGGTCTCTCTCTCGATTTTTCTCTATTTTTTTTATTAAGCTCTCTCTCGACGTCTCTCTCTATCGCGAGACCAATTAAGAAACTGCCGCGAAGTACCAGTCACTAAGGGCAGGTTTGGGGCCAAAAACAAAACACAAAATTCTCATCTCATCTCATCTCATCATTACACCTTTTTCAAATCCCCATATAAAATATAATAAACAATTCAACTTTTTTAAATCCCAATACACATTTTTCAAATCCCAAAACAATAATAATATTAAAATTTAATATTTTAAACTTCAAAACAAAACACAAAATTCTCATCTCACCCTCCAAACCTACCCTAACAGTAGCAAACCCAAGCACAGCATCAACCCTAAGGTATCCCTAGAAATTCAGGTAAAAGGCAAGAAACAAAAAAGAGTTTGTAACTCTGAGTTGTGATTATATATATTACAAGAACGAACATTTCATTCTTTCTTTTCTCTAAAGTCACAGACATACTGGAATACCTATAAAATCTGCAACTGTTTTGCCATTGGTGAGAAGTTCTGAGAAGATGAAGGAAAGATGGCTCGTATAGGGAAGGGATATAAATGTACCGGGGCTGTCAGCTTGGCCAGTGCTCAGACACCAGTCTTTATGTCTCATCAAGATACAGTACTCAATCAAGGGAAGATGCAGGACAGATAAATTGAGGTGTGATGAGTTGAAATGACTCTCATTTTGTTTGGATGCACATCACTTTGGTCGTAACAATTACAAACCATCTGTGATGGTTTGTGTTTCATCTAAGGCCCCAAACGAGGCCTTATTCTCGTAATCGTGTTTGTCCTCAAGTATTTTGTTTTACCACAGCAAACAATGTCTTGGCGAAGCCCAATTCAAGTCTGTCTCATCAGCTTTAACAACTAGCACTACACAATAATTTTATTTTAATACATCGGACAAATAGGAAGAGTTAGTTCACTATATATACTAGGAGGGAAGGGAGCCATTGAAAGCCTATAGAAGATTAAAATCCACTATGCTAGGAGGGAAGGGAGGAAGAAAAGATTTGACAAAGACAAGGAGTTAATAGAATATAGACATAAAGCCGGAGGACAAAATATGATAAAGAAAGGGGAAGGAACTAATTTAAGTAGGACATGCTTCCGGATAATTGCTTCCTTTAAGAGTGAGGATCGAGTACTTCTGGAGGAGAAAAGAACCAGAGAGCTCCAAGACTACCTTGGCTAGAGAAAACTTTATAAGAATAATAGTAGAGAGTTTAGAGTGAGGATGGAGAGCATGTGTCAACCTTGATTTATAGTGAATTTTATACACAAGACCTGTAAATGTACGTAGACTTCAGTGCCAAACCATGTAAATCATTGCCTCATTTGTTTTAGTCATTTATCATTAAGCAAATGCATGAATGAGCATTTCAAGCATATCGCCACCAAGGACCACCAGGTGAGAGGAGATGGTTACCTGGGCATACTGTTAACATTCACCAGTGATCAGAAATATACCAACAATCGATATCTAAGTAATATTCTGTCAATAAAAATTATAAGATTAACGAGTAAAATAACTAAAACACCACATATATTATGCATTACATAAGAAATATCTATTTTAAGTTAAATCAAAGGATTATTACATCGACCTATCTTGATAGTATGTTTCACATCAATAAGTATCAATAACTATTCCTAGCTTTCATTACAAAAATATATATATATATATATATATATATAGTTATGACGAATTATTTGCGATAAAAATAGATTCATTTTAACAAAAAATAATCATTTTAATAGGAAATGACTAACAGTAAATAAACAGTTTTTTTGTAGTGTTTTCAGTACTCCAAAGTCCAACCCGATAAAAAACAATGCATTGTATAGAGATGGGAGAAATTTCATAATGACAAACGACGTTATAATTATGATAATAACCAAGCTATATATATATATATATATATATATATATATCGATAATTCGTATCACATGAAATCGGGAAAATTATACTTTGCAACCCATTCTATCAAGATTATATTCTCATTGTACCGTTAAATTAAAAAAAGTTTATAATGTGTATCCCAGTTCAATATTTATGGTTATTAAGATGAGCGAAAAATATATATTAATGTACGTAGCACATTTTGACAGTCGATGTTAATGAGGGATGCAAAGTATAGGTTTCTGATAGCTGGCCGGGGGTGTAATGTGTTGGCTAGTTTTGGTAGCTTTTGAAGCAAAGTGCAATGTCATGGGTCATAGGTATCAGCATTCTTTCCTTCTTCCACCTTGTTCTCTTAAAAAAACAAAAACAAAACCTTTCTGATGACTTGGGTGTCAATCATTGGACGTGATCATGAATTAAGTACAAGGTTTATGTCCCATTGTATTTGTATTAGCTACATGTACACTAGGAAAAAAAACACATTTAGCAAAATCATTAATTCATGATCAGCAACTAAGAGAGTACTGACTTGGGGTTGGTACTTTGATTGAGTTTGCAATTAGTCTTGTCACAATAAGTCCTGTAAAATAAGGGAGTAATTACTTGGGGTTGGATCATGAGATGAGATCTCTACCAAGAAGGGTCTTATTCTAAATTTGTTATATCACAGTGGATTATTCCTACGTCAAAAATTATAACAAAAAGACATGACAAGTAGCTAATTTCAATTGGGACAAAGTACCAAATTTTCCTAACCAAAACTTCAAACCCCGATCATTTAAAGCAGCACAAGAGAGAGAAAGGAAAAAGATAAAGACAAAAGCAAAGCAAACTAAAACAAAGAAACTACCCAATGACAAGCTTGAGAAACCACCAACGTGGTAGCCCAGTTGGCAAAGACTAGGAGATCGTTCTTCTCTCCCTTGCCCAAGGTTACAGGTTTGAAATGACTTATCTTAGTAAAATTTGTGAATCAAAGTCTTGGAAGCCTAGTTTGCATACTAGCATCTTGGTAAGGTTATGGTGACGGGCTGTTCCACTCGGAGTCATTTGCTATGACTCAAATCGAGCATGCCGCAACGAGTTGGGGCCTTATGGTCATGGCCAGAGAGATAGAAGCTGCATTGGCAGTCCATTCCCACTCTTTAAAGGTAATGGGTTAATGCCGAAGACCTAACCCTATCTTACTGGACTTATGATTCATAACTTCATGGGTCTGTTGATCAAGTGGCTTAGCCTTACAGCAGCTTAGCTGTGTGGCCTTTCTTATCTAGACCCAATAAACAAAGGGTGGAAATTTGAAATAAATTATAATGGAATGGGATATTGTTCTTGCACCGAACATGAGAGCAAGAGAGGCTCTTCTTCTTCTTCCTCTTCTTCTTCTTCTTCTTTTTTTTTTTTTTAATAATATCCTAATCATTCGGAAGACAAGATAATACTATCACATCTTTTTGTTTATTTGGAAAATGATTTGTACAATTTTAAAGCGTACAAGTTTAATGCACTCATTTTTAAAAAAAAAAAATAGATGCATCCGTGACCCACATATAAAAAAACTTACTTTTTAATACTAGACCCAATTTTTTTTTTAAAGGGAGTGCAGAGGGCTTTCAAACCTTAAGGTTATATTCAGTATTCTTCTGTATTTATACATGCATTTTTTTATAACAAGTTTAGAAGAGCAGTTATGAAAATTTAAAAATCAGGAAAAAAATAGCCATTTTTATGAAATGACACTATTATATTGATTGGTTGTAAAATAAAATTTAAACTAATTATTTGAATATTATAATTTTTTTTTTTTGGTTTGATGATTACTTCTAAATGATATAATCTCTTACGTACCTTACGGAATTTGCTAAACATTACTAATTTGTATAGGAAAGACACCATCTTGGGTGGTGGGTTTGCACAAAGGGCAGAATCAGAAATCTCATGTTGAGGGGCAAAGCTATAAAAATAAAATTTAGGAGTGGGGGCCTAAGTGGATTTTTTTACAGAATCTATCTTATAAAACACCTTTAATTTTTTTTTTCTATTAATTTTCAAAATTTTGAATTAGCAATTTTTGTATGAGGAGGGCGGCGGCGGCGGCGTGTATTGGGTGGCGACTGTCCCCTCCCACCTGTAATGGTTGGGAGAGCCTTGTGGAGCAATAGAAACAGAATCTCCTTGCATCCTACGTGGTGGAAGGAATTGCGGCGAAACGCCTTCTTTTTGCGGCTCTGCCCACCTATAATTTTTTTTTAAAATTTTTTGATTTTTAATATTTTGATTTTTTATATTTTGGCCTTTTTATTTTTTGATTTTGTGACTTTCTAATTTCAGGTTTTAATTATTTGATTTCTATTTCTTGGATTTCTATATTTTATGTTTTCTTTATGTTATTTATAGATTTTCTTAAAGATTTTATTTATGTTTTTGCTTTTAATATGTTGTATTTATTTTAAATTTACGCTTGTTTATTTTTTGTCTCTATCTTCTTCTTCTTTTTTCTTTTTTTGTTCCTAATTTAGTAATTTTCCTGTTTTGGGGTTTTAAAAAGTTGTTGGATTTTTTAAGTATTTTTATATGTAAAGTGTATTGATGTTGGTTTATTTTTTTTTCCTTTTAGCTGTGTTTGTTTGGATGTTGAATTGAGTTGAGTTGAATTGAGTTGAGATGATAAAATATTGTTAGAATATTATTTTTTAATATTATTATTATTATATTAAAATTTAAAAAAATTGAATTATTTATTATATTTTGTATTGAAATTTGAAAAAGTTGTAACGATGAGTTGAGATGAATTAAGATTGATTTAAGAACCAAACGAAGCCTATATCACCTGTCTGCATTGTTTTTCTAGTTATTAGTTATTCAAGGCAATAGTAATGGAGGGATCATTTCATTTCCGGATCCAAAAACCAAAGCGGTAAAGAACAACTTTTAAAAATCAATGACCATTTTTAACTGGGGCCTAAATACGAATGCCAGTTGTTACTTTAGAGTATTGACATTGGATTAGTCAAATATCAGTATTTGTAAATATTTATCTCATTTGTTTTAAAAATACCTGTATTGAATTAATTAGCAAAAGGAATAATGCTCTTACAAGCACACATAAGAGGCATTTTCTTGTGCATACCTTAGGACCTTAGGTTTGGTTTGTTTTGACACAAAAGAAGTGCAGGAAGAGACCAAACCCTTAAAGAGGTGTTAAAAGGGGCATATTGGTTTTAGTCTTTAACTTGTGCTCAAAATAAAAAGACCAAACCCTTTTTTGCATCTATGTGTACCACTTTTTCAGTGACCATGAAAAACTTGGTCCTTTTAAATGACAATAATTTTAATTACATGAATCACTTTATATGTATAAATTAATTACACCAAAAGTAAACACAAAAATGCACTTTTGAATATCTTTATAAACAATGTTATATATAAAGTTTAGCGCGTGCAAGCATTTCAAAAAAAAGTAAAATCGGTGAAGAAGCAAGTTTTTCTTTTGAAGAAGTTGTTATTTTTTTCGAAACTTGTGACTACTAAGCTCGCACAAATAATATAATATATATATATATATAGTTAACGTCGTGTTTCACACGCTTTTGATCTTGGTTTCAGTAATTCAGATCTTCAGATCTTAGGCCAACAAAAGATAGGAATGAAGGCAATTGAGAGAGGACGGCCTTGGGATCGGGGAGTCTCCGATGCTAAAGTTAATAAATTTTCTTAGAAGTTTATAAATAAGTGAGAAAATATAAGGATCAAAGAGAGTTTTCTTGTACTTGAAACTTGCTATTTATACCATAAGTCTGGAGGACAGGTCTCGTGGAGTCTGTGTCTTTCATACTGTTCTTTTTGTCAGAATCATTTAATGCGGCGTGACTACACGACGGCATCATTAATATGATGTGTAGTTCAAGTAGTGGTGCCATTAATGCAGTGTGGCTCTCCGATTTCCCCCACTTGCTAGCGTCATTGATGGTCCGTTGATGTCCCTCCTGTCAGAGGATCAAGGATTTCACGTACATTACGCCCACTATACAGACAAACGTTTAAGAGTTTGACACTATTCGAATGATCTCCAGGTCGGCGAGTCTCATCTCCTGTAGCACGTTCCCTCATGTAGGTTGCATCAGTAGAGCCTACACATGAACTAGGTTGGAGACTCTACTTGTTCTGAACTAGATCTTTTATTCTTGTTTCCTTAATTGTCATTCTGCAAGTTGAGATAAGGGGAAAAATCCCCTTACATATATATATATATATTTATATATATATATTACGCATAAGCTCAAGCACAGATTTTTCGGTCGAATTGACGTAAAAAACAATAGGTCAGAGCTCATCATTGTTACAAATTGACAATTCGATGTTATTGAGCTTTGTACCGATTGGAAAGACAAATTCAGGTCCAGTTCGATCAAAAGTGGTCCTGTTCACAATGTAAATATTTGGACAAATCTGCTAGTTTTGTCTCTGATCTGCTTCTATATATGTCCAAGTTTTGCGAAAATCTATAAAATGACAATTGGCTTTTATATACACACTCTTCTAAGCTAACTATGAGAAATAAAAAAGAACCCAAGGACTGCATTATATAAGAAAGCTAAAAAATAACAAATATGAGAATGATTAAATAAATTACGAGTCGTATTCAATATTTGTGCATTCTTTTTTAAAAAATAATGGAACCCACCATTAAAAAGTGAGTTTTTTTTTTTTTTTTAACGTGAATCTCAAATTTATCTATTTTTTTTTTTTTAATATGTAAAATTTGTACACTCTATTATTATATAAATCATTGAATTACAGCTTGCTGACCATGTGAAATTCACATTTTACCAATAAAGGAAGGTAGCATTGCTGAATTTTTCTATCTTGGCATTATTGAGAGGTCATTCGCCATCCTTTTTGAAGGGTCTTGAAAAGAATGATTCGTGCAAAAGTAAAAAACCTAATGAAACAGCCATGTTAGCATGTTACCTAAAGATGGAAACGATTTTGACAAAAATGGGCCCCCTACTCCTGTTGCCTAGCAATTTGCATAACTATAGCTCAACTCGGATTGAGGGTAATTATGGCACTCCTTCCCTCCATCTCTTCCCTACCATTTTAGAGAGAGAGAGAGAGAGAGAGAGAAGGTAAATGCATTTAGCTTTTCAATGCCCACTTGTGGGACATCATCATTTTGGGCAAGAAGTCACCACTCTGACTGCTTTTGGTACTCAAAAATGCAAATCGGGTCTTTGATTATAAGTATCAACCGATTGATTTTGATTTTCATGTTTGAATTACTTTTGATGTTCACTATAATTGCGTGACTGTGATGGACGGACACCTTATATTTCACATCATCATCATCCATTCACATTCACCAGGATCTCCTAGTGTATCAGATTTTGCATAATCAATAAAACAATCCAAAATTACTCATTCAAATACTATTTATATTTACAATTTTTACTTAGATAACAATATCTGCTTGCGTGTCAGATATTAATATACTGAAAATTATGAAATTTTAATTTTTTTAAAAAAAATTGCTAAAATAGATCTTATACATAAAATTGTAAGGACATATAACAATACTATTAAGCATAACCCATTTTAGATACAATGAATGGCTTAAGTTTCTATCCCAATAGGAGTGTACGTACATAAGATATTAAGATATGGAAAATTATAGGGTTATTACCTTCCTACTACTCATTTTATATTTGATTATTTTTTAATTTGTTTTTTACTTAATAGTTAAAGAAGTGATTATTAATAAAATTATATATTTTTTTGATTTTTTCTTAATGATATAGGATGTTAAAAAAATACTTTAAAAAAATGATAAAAAAAATTTGAAATGAACTGAGTAATAAATTAATAGTAATAGGATAGTAATAAGATAGTAACCCTATCACTATCCGCCACACATTTACTAAATGAAATGTGAAACTCAATCGTGTTATGACTTCTTAAACCTGACCCTACTTGTAAATAATGCACCCTATGCACACTACTACTTATTGCCCACCGACTCTGCCCATAGTTTGTCTTGAACAAATTGAGAAAGGGAATGCATTACTCAAAAGAAAGAAGGTTTAATTTATTTGCAAAAGGCAGGAGAAGAACACTGACATTTGTGGATCAAGATCCCTTCAACTTTGTAAGTAATGTGTTTGGTGACGATTTTAAGTGAGCGAGATAGACATATAAAATAGATCCTACATAATTTAATACTACTAAAAAAAATCATATTTATAGCAATAAATATTGTACAACCCACCATCGTTCATTTAGGTCTCGTTCAATTTTACAAAATTTTTCATCTTATTTTATTTCATCTAATCATTATAATTTTTTTAAATTTTCACACAAAATAAAATAAACAATTCAATTTTTTTCAAATCTCAAAATAAAAATAATATTAAAAAAATATATTTTAACAATATTTTATTTAACTTTTAATTTTTATCTCAACTTATTTTATCTCAGTAAAAACAAACGAGATACTCTAGTTTTCCCTACTTGTCTTGTTTAAGAGAAGAAACAAATCAACCATGTGAAAGAGATAAGGAAATGATTTTCCTGATCTCTGCTTGTCTCTTTCTTTTTTGGGGTTTTTTTTTTTCTCTTTTTCTAATCTCTGAGAGCTCATTGCATGTGTGCGTGAGGCGTGGGAAGAAAACACTTTCTCACATCAAGTGTAGTCAGCTTTTACATGAACAACTTTCATAGTACAAAAAAATATTTCGGAGAGAGAGAGAGAGAGAGCTCTCCAATAATACAGTTGATGTTTTGTACATAACAGCAGTCACGAGGGTGAACTCTTTCCACAGATCTGAGAGAACAATATTTATTCTCTTCGTCACTCTCTCATCAGCCAACAACATATAAAACAACGAAACTGATGTCTGCAGAAGCATATTTCTGCACACAATAATGCAATTGAAATTGATGGCCTAGCTTTACAGAACTTAAAACAAACAACTAGCTAGCATTAATTCTCAATCAAACAACACGTACGGTGTTTTTAAAAATAATTAATACATTCTAACTACTACCTCAAGGATCATCACTCTTAGCATTTTCTTCGATCCTTCTACATTTACATGTGAAAATAAAAATTATTGTAATCCATGTTGCAATCGAGATCTCCATTTCTTGCATAAACTCAAGGATCTTCTCAAGTGATCTTCTGAGAGACAATATATTTAGGAGAGATGCATGTCGGGCAAGTTTCAAATAGCTCAGGAGGGATAGACAAGGAAGGAGGAGATGAGTTAGGTAGTTATGGGAAAATATAACCACTAAACTCTATGTCAACAGACTATGATATAGAATTCGCGAGAAATTACAAAATAAAAACAATTGATACGTTGCTAGATCTTACTAAATTATGAAAAGGTCTTACAAGGTCAAGAAGATCGACCTTATAAGACCTTGGATAAAGAAAATGATAAATATAAAAGCTCAGATAGGATAGGACCCAAGTATCATGAGCAAGCCAACGTTACAATATTGGAACTTGGATTTTCAAACTCATGAATGCTGGCAAAGATTGCTGCTGTAAGGATTTCTTTCAATCCATGGATTCCAATCTTTGAGAAGTTCAGTATGGCGATGGTACTTTTCATTGAGTACTCATGCATGATAAAGGCCTCAAGGAGACCTGCATCAACGATTATAAAAGTGAGCATAACATTTTCTCATCTTCCAAACAGTAGATTTCATAGAAAAAACATACAAATAGATCAACTATGGCAAAAATCACTTCACTCACATGTATGAAGTAGAAACACAGAAACACATACGCACAAATCATACCTTGGAGAAACTTGTGTCTTGCTTTCATCTTTTTTCTTTTCCACACAAGCAAACACAAAAAGAGAAGAGAGAGAGAGAGAGATGCATAAAGAGGAGGAAGAAGAAAGTGCAATCAGCAATGTGAGAAAAATGTGTGTGAAGCTGCAGGCTTATTATACCAAGTAGTGGGCTGCCCCTGATGGACCTGAAAGCGACAGCTTCGAGGCCCATAAAGAATGTTTAACCAATAATAAATAAAAGAAAATGATATTTCCATCGAAAGCATTTATGGATTGTGTTTTTTTTTATTTAATAATTAAGAAAATATTTTTTAATGAGTTTGTGATTTTTTTTTTAAATGTTAAGGGGTTTGAAAAAAATTTATACTATCGGTAGAAGTTTTCAATGGTTTTTGTCGATAAATATAGAATTACCCATAAATAAATAAATCTTTCGAGGTACACCAAATGGTATTGATGAAATATATAAAAAATGTGCATTTGTTCTTTTTTTAATATTAAAAAAAAAAAGAATGCAAGATTCCATTAATACACCATTTGGTATAGCATTTTTTTAAATAAATAACTATATCAAGAAAAGAAACAATGACGTCAAATTAATATTGGGACTGATCATGCTAGCTAGTACCCGGTCAATCCTCAGATAAAAGGAAAATGCTTCTCTCACTGATAGAAGTTATAGATTTTGGATTTTTTTTTACTTAATAGTTAAAGAATTGTTTTTTTTTTTTATGAGATTGTGATTTTTATTTCTTTTCAAAAAAAATTTGGAGTTTAAAAAATGTTTAAAAAAATAAAGGCAAAAGTGAATAAGGGTCATTCAAGTGAGAGGCCAATTAGCCGAATGGTGTCTAACTCCAAACAATATTATTTACCCTCGGTTCCCAAATTGGGCCATGTCACTTGATATTTGATAACCCTTTGATTGTCCAGGTGGCGGCAGCTTTTGATCTGCCGGTGGAAATGGACATGCTCTTTTGTGCCTCCAAAATTTTGACAGGTTTACGTGTGGCTGTAGCAAGAAGTGGCTAATGCGAAAGAGAAGTCCTATCTTAATTCAATTAAAAGTAAATTTATAAATTAAATTAACTTTATGTAATATGTTAAATTTATTTTATAGTAAAGATAATTTTACAATCTAACATATTATACGAAACTATATCAATTTATGAATTTATTTTTATAAAATCTTTTTGTAGTTAAAGTATTTTCCATATACAAAACTAGTTGAGTATATTAAGTTTGGATTTGTACTTGGTGGTTTGTAATTTGTAGTCCGTGTATTTGGTTAATTTAGATATGTTTAGATAGTGAGATAATTTCAAATATTTTGTAAATAGTATTAAAAAAGTAATGATATAATATTAAATAATAGTGAATAATAATAAAAAATATGTGAAAAATAATAATAAATGATAGTGAGAATACTCCACTATCGTCTTTTTTTAGAGCAATCCTGAAAACTCTGGTGGTTTTCTTCAAAATATGTTTGAATTGAGAAAAGTCTTCGAATATTTTTTAGAAAAATATATACTATCCTCTCAAATTACCACATCCTTTGCAATCAACTCCAAACTATCAGTCTTGGCTATTACGAGTCTATTTGAGGTTGCGGTAAAAGTCTTAAAAAATATTTAAATAATCTTAAAAACTCTTTAATAAAAAAAAATTAAGTTGTTTGAGTGTTATCTATTAAAGTACTTTTAATCTCAAATAAATTAAAAAAGTACATTTTTGGTTTTGATGTTTTTCCTCGAACGTACTTTTCTGTATAATGTGGAACATAATTCGAGTTTTCAAAAGACTATCAATGGACGGAAATACACATATAACTTTTAGATAATTACAACTTTTAAATTTTTAAAGATATGATCATAATTTTTAAAAATTTAAATAATCATCATTTCTGCCTCAGAAAATACTTTTTTAATTTGTTTCTCAATAAACTAATCATGTTTGAAAGTGTTTTAAACATATAGTTACCAAATAGTAAATAACTTTTTAATAGTAGAACTTATTACTTAAGCTATAAGCTATAAACCCTAAAACTATAAGTTATAATTTTCACTGCAATCCCGAACATGAATTACCTCTCAAATATTAAAAAAATCAAAAATAAAAAAATCAATGTATCCTAATATGTCTTTGAAGACTTCAAATTACCCCCTAATTTTTTTAAAAAAATACAATATAATCCTATTAGATTAAAAAAAAAATAAAAGAAGAAGAATTGATGTAAAAGAGAAAAATACGATTTTTTTTTCGCGTTTTGAATTTTGAAGATTTGAGAAGTCGTGTGTATTTTTTTCTAATGTTTTTTATTGACTTTTCAGAGTAGTGCATAGGGTTAATTGAAAATACGTACGGAATAAAATTAATACAAAAGTTTTAGAAGAGGTTTTGTTGCAATGACATTTGTATTAATAAGAGAAGATTTTTGAGGAACTTGTTATTGTTCATCCACTGGGCCCTAATGTGGTGTCATATATCGTACTCTGGCATAAAATCTGGTAGGAAAGTCATCACTTGGGGTTCATGGCCTGCCTTCAGCAAAACTAGGAATTACAATATTCAAGAAGCTTTACTTCTCTGCTCTCTCCGGCTTCAAAAATTCCCACTTGATCAGTGGAACTAACATGAGTATATGAATAGTTCCTCCCTCTCTAAATTGTTGTTTCTCTTACTTTTCTCCAAAATCCCAAGAGCTCCTCCATGTTATTCTCCATCTCCTTTTCTTCTTCCACTTAGCTACGTACATAGTTTTTGTTCCTTTCTTCTCAATCTACCACTTTCTGACTATCAAATCCGTACATGCATTAAACCAACCCCACTCCCGGCCAGGTGCCAATCTACAAGATGGACTAAGAAATGACGCCATCCGAGCAGCTCCTGAGGTTCACATGCCGCTATTGCTCCGAAACTCATTTGATCATGTCGATGACACGGTTCCCCTTCTCCAAATGAAGAAAATGAATACAATAAAAGTGGATTTCTTCTATAAAATGCCCCAAAATAGTTGATTGTAATCTATTAGTTGTGGTTTGTAGCAACAACCAATCGATCTACTTGTTGGATTAACTAACTCAATCTGCTTTTGGCGATCCCTTCCTGAATATGAGCCCAAACCTATGGTTCAGTGCCATTTTCTTTACTCTTTCCCTCTTGGCATTGTAGTTTTTGTATGGGACATTCTACTCCTTTTGTCAGAGTGGTTGGCTGCCCCTTGGTGGCTAAAGGTCTTAAGACTCACGGGTGGCCCTTTCCGGCGGGTCATGCCATGACAACTAAAGTGTGGCAATGA
Organism: Juglans regia; assembly: GCF_001411555.2. Lineage (NCBI taxonomy): Eukaryota > Viridiplantae > Streptophyta > Magnoliopsida > Fagales > Juglandaceae > Juglans > Juglans regia. The sequence goes on from NC_049912.1 coordinate 19,119,553, forward strand.
TTTTTTATTTATTTTTTAAATAATCATAATTAATTTCATCTCGTCTTACATCCTGACATGCCGTTAGTGTCAAAGCCACTAGTCTTCTAAGGCCACAAAAATCAAAGGACAGATTATTACTCCAACTAGTTCTAAAAAGTTGACATGTGTCCATTGAGTATGTGATAAGCATACGTTTTTTTAAGACGTACTTTGAAAAAAACATGAAATTTATCATGTTTATAAGTGGGGTTTTCAACCCATTTAGGAGGAAAACTTTGTCCAAAATCAAAAGCTACAAAGTCACCATTTTAATATACAAAAGGATACGACACCGTTTGCGTGTCAGCTAGCCCATATGGCCAGCAGAACTACTTCTACCAATTAAGAGATAAAAATGGTAGTAGCCAATAGCCACATTGACTTTGTAGTCATCTCCTTTCTTTGCAGAGCTACATCAAACCTTTAGAATCCATATAATTTTACCACTTTTAAGAATATCTCATTCAGCCCTACATATTCTACTTTTCCTCTCTTGTATTTAATTGGATATTTTTATGCTGAATGAATAGCTCAAGGCATACTCCTTGCCAGTGTTGATGATAATTTGTGCTTGCTATGTAGTGACGACGAGGAAACACTTGAACATCTCTTTCTTAAATGTACATTTATTAGAAAGGCATGATTGAGAGATAAAATGAGATGAGAATTTTATAAATAATAGTAAAACGGCTTATGAATAATAGTGAGATAGTTTGAATTAAGTATTTATTGGATTTTGTAGAGAGAAAAGGTTGAATAAAAAATATTATAAAATTAAAATATTGTTAGAATATAATTTTTGTTTTAAAATTTAAAAAAATTGAATTATTTTTTGTTATTTATTTTAAAGTTTGTGAAAGTTGTAATGATTAGTTTGAAAATATTTATATTTAAATGATATTTGATAATGAAATAAGATAGAATGAGACGAGATGAAATGAAAAACTTTTCCAAACAATATTCCAGAATAGTCCAGCTTGAATCCCCATGGCCAATGGACGTGACGGTTTTCCTAGTTGAATGTTAACCAAAAGATCGAGTTCTATACTCTCTCCTCAGAGCAAGATTGGTCCAACTATACCTCTGATTCACATCAATTCTAGTCATTCGCAACCATAACAATGAATGCAGTCTGATGATTGCCAAAAAAAAATAATAATAATAAAATAAAAAACCCTAAAAGGAAACAAACTCATGCCATGCAAATTTGTAAAACCACCAGCAATATTGTCACGCATAGAATGCAAAAGAAGGTAGAGTTTGAGAATTGGAATAAGTTCTCCCCCAAGGGAATGTTTTGCTCTAAAGTTTGACGTGTGGCCATTAGAGATAACTTCTCCATTGCAATTGTAGTGCGTAAAAATTCTAAAGAACACCTCATATATGCTTGGATGTAAAAAACTTACAACCATTAGTAAATAGTAAGTTAACAGAAATTCAACGAACTCAAAATCGATGCGCTCTACTTTGTCCATAATCAGCAAGTGGCAAGTTAACAAAAATTCACCAAACTCTTAGGTCCTGTTTGGATATATAAACGGTTTCTTCTCATCTCATCATTATAATTTTTTCAAATTCTAATACAAAATATAATAAACAATTCAATATTTTCAAATTTCAAGACAATAATAATATTAAAACTAATATTCTAATAATATTTTATTCAAAATTTAACTTTTATGTAAAACTATCTTATCTCATTTCACTATCTAAACGAAACTTTAATCGATGTGCACGCTTGCTTGCCCAATGGTTAGCACCGATTATCATCTTTGGATGTATACCGCAAGATCTTGGGTAAATATTAAGTTTCAATAATATAACTAAATTAGAATGGTAAAATGTCACACTTGAACTTATGTGCGTTTGGTTTTTGAATAAATGGAGGAAGCTTGTCTTTTAAAGACAAACTTTTAAAGATATTAATCTTCATTAATGGCTTTCTGCATTGGTAATTAAAGGGCAATTGCTCATGTATTTTTGTATTTGATTTGGATTTAAATATATATATATAGGATATTAGATAAGGTTAATTCGAATAACATCAAGTAGAGCAAAAGTCCCAAAAGCTCGAATTTTTGCTCATCTTACCACTACTAACATCTCTCACTGGTCCACAATGAATGTCATGGCCATTAACAATCTTCTCCTGATCTTTCAATCAATTATTCATCATACAAAAAATGAAGCGTGCCACCTAATGAGAAAAATAAGGCTAGGAGTACTATATTAAGTCAAGATCTTACTAACTTAGTACACCATTCATAACATCTCGTCTATATCCCAAACTATTTAATCTCACTAAGTCAATAGTCCTTAATCCCTCACAAGTTTATAACTCAACAATTATTGACCTCACATTATATAGTATGTTCATGATTATATCGAATTAAAACGACATAATCATTTAGGCTACAAGTCATAAAATAACAAGTAAGAATCTAAATAATATTTCCTAGACACTCAAGTGTGTTCAATTAGACTTGACTGTTTTCCTAGAGATGCTTGGCGAGACAGTATCATTTATGGCCCTAAGGAAATATGCTAAAGTAACAACATCAAGTTTTCATTTCATGACATAGTTTCAGGTTCAATGGTATACTAATAGATCATCTATTGATTCATTAGGGCTCACATAGTGTCGAAGTATGCCGTATGGACAAATCCAGTCATTCCCTCGTATGGTCGTCTATAGCACATATAATATGAAATGTATGACACGGCGGAACTTCCACTCAATTGGGCATATCACATTCAAACACCGTATGAATCTTAGTCTAGGCGCCCTAACTTGAGTTTCTTAGCGAAATTACTCATCTAATGCCTACCTAAAATCTTACATCTCACTTTAATTACGCTTCATGAAGTTGTGCAAATACTTCATGTATGACTTTGTAAGTCTCATCTTAGCCAAGTTAAGGCGACATTCTTTAAGTTTATCTTGAATGATTCTAAAGCATCAAGATATTTACTTGCTCTATTTCCAAATGCCAACTTAATCAATTTGTCTCATCTTACTCGCTATTCAAGCGTCAAGGTGATTATCCATGTGAGTGAATTGATTTTTGTCTTGTGATATTTTTATAATGTGTGCCTCTCACTTAGTATCAATTGGCTTATAATATGAGATATAAATAATAATCTCATTGATACACTAGATACTAATAGTGTCAAATGTACAATAAAGACTAAGTTATCCTTAATACAACATATATCAAATCCGATGCAGTCTCAAACTCCTAACATGAATTTGGACAACATTTCTACTAGTAGTCTTAGTAAGAGGATCATCTACCACCTTGTTAGTAGAGATATGTTGTAGGATCACCTCACCCTGCACAACATCTCAAATGTAGTGAAACCGAATATAAATGTGTTTGGTTCTGCCATAGTATTTGGTATCCCTATCATATATCAAAGTTATCATACTATCACTATATATCTTAATAACTTCATCTGCAAGAGCCATAATCTCTAGGCGCTTAAAAAATTTCATGAACTAAACAGTCTCTTCTACAGCTGTTGAACAAACACGTACTCTAACTTTATCATGGACAAAACAATACATGATTGTTTCTTACTACATTAAGATACAACTCCCGCACTAAGCATAAATGTGTAACCTGTTGTGAATTTACGCTCATCTTTATCACTAGCACAATCAATATCACTATATCCCTTCAATCTTATGTCTTCACCTTGATAGCAAAGAATGAGGTCTGATATCCTACTAAGATCTCAAAAAATCATCAAAATTACTTACTGATGAACAGATCCTAGATTACTCTGACAACGACTAACCAATCCAATTGCAAAACGAATGTCAGGTCGTGTTTACAACATAGTGTGCATCAGACTTTCAATTGCACTTGCATAAGAAATTCTGGTTATCTGTTTCTTTTTCTCATCATTCTTAAGGCAATGTTCTAGACATAATGTGTAATCAATCTCAATTTAAGTGTGTATTGGTTTGGAGTTATCCATATGGAATTGTTCTAAAGATATTCTTAATCTAAGTCTCTTGAGACAAACCAAAAAATTTCCTAGACCGATCACTTAAAATTTTAACTCAAAGTTCATAATTTGCTTCACCTACATCCTTATCTCAAAAGTATAGGACGACTACTCTTTTGTGGTAACAATTATCTCCATATTATTTCTAGCTAATGAAATGGCATACGTGTACATAGATATAATCAGAAAACTCTTTCCTGTACATTTAACATTACACACAATGGTCTTCTTGTCTCAAAGCCAATTGAAGTAGTGATCTCATGAAATTTGAAGTACTATTGTCTAGACTATTGTTTAAGGCCATAAATAAAATGTTTCAGCAGGCATACTTTATAGTCTTATTCCTTAACCTCAAAACCAACAAGTTGATTCACATAGATCTCTTCGTCTAGTACTCATTTGAGAAGTACAGTTTTCAAATCCATTTAGAGAAATCTCAAATCTAAATTTGCAACTATAGCTAGAATGAGGAGAGTGGAAGCAGATCTCACCATTAGGGAAAATATTTCTTCATAATTTATACCCTATATTTGGGTATAGCTCTTCTCCACGAGTTTGGCCTTATATTTGTCAATTGATCTATCTGTCTGATGCTTAATTTTTAAAACTCATTTGTTCTCAATAGATTTGCGTGCAAGTGGAAGATTAACCAACTTCCAAACTTGATTCTTTACTATATAACTCATCTTTCTCATAGTAGCCAACTATTTATTTTAAGCAAGTTAATTTAGTGCTTTCACATAAGAAGTAGGCTCATGAAGGTTATATAGAGAGCATACATAAAAGATTTTAGAACGATTTTGTATGCACAACTCCAATCCCGAAGGCACTCAAGTCGAGAAGGGTTATACTATAACATTCTCCTAAGAATGATAAGAAAAAGAAATAGATGACCAAGATTTCTTATGCAAGTAGAATTGAAAGTTTGATGGATGCTATGTTGTATACATGACCTGACATTTGTTTTGAATTTTGATTGGTTAGTCGTTATCAGACTAACGTATGACCTATTAATTGGCAAGCAATTAAGATGATTTTTCGATAAAGAATAGCAAACCTCATTCTTTGCCATCAGGCATTTGTTTGTACATTCACTTTTTCCACGCTCTTAAACTACCTTACATAAAACTCTCGTTTAAAGAGTTTTCTAATGGGGTAGCTAATTAACTTAAAGTTAATTAGTTAACTGTCAATGGTGTGAAGTTAATTAGCTGCTTGTAACTCTCCACCCATGACCCATGGGGTATCCAAATTACTTTCTTTTTTTTTTCTTTTTTTTTTTTTTTTTGGGAGAGATGAGTTTTGAATTTCAGACCTCTATTTTGAAAACTGGGAGTTATGCCAACCAAATCACAAACCTTTGACGGTATCCAAATTACTAACACAAGGGAATGCAACTGCCGGACGAATTGAGAGATGGATTTTGGGTATAGGATTTATTTGTTGGAATCGGATGGTTGCGTGTCTCTGATTCAAATATTAGATGCTTGGCTCGACGAGAAATAAAAGATGCATGCAAATGAAAGTATGAAACTATACAAAATACTGAAGTTATATTTTTAAGATTATATATTTATAAATTTTTCTAATAAATTTTTTTAAAAATTTATATTCTCGATCATGACTATCAGATCTAAATCAGGATTTAACTTGTCGAAATTGATTGTTAGAATATATGTTATCGGTTTTGTTAATTTGTAACGTAAAATATAAAAGAATATATTAATACTTTGAATGTTCGCATTTGAACCTATAGAGCATGCCTTCAATCAATATTATTCTTTTTCTGTTCTGTCTTGTTTGGCTAACGCGTTATTCTCGAATATCCTCAAAACTTTTAGTAATATATTTTTCAAATATCATTTAAATACAAAATATTTTTCGATTTTAAATACTCAACTTTTTTATCTAATGGTTACTTAATCATGATTATCCAAATACAAAACTCATTATAATTTTCTCAAACTTTTAAATAAAATATAAAAAACTAATATAACTTTTCAAATTTCAAAACAAAAATAATATTACAAATTTATAATCAAATAATTTTTTAACTTTATAATATTTTTATTCTCTCTTATTTTCCAAAACTCAATACAACATCTTAATTTAAATAATTTTATTATTATTCACAAATTATTTTAATACTATTTATATAATTTTAAAATATTTTAAATATTCAAACTAACCCTGAATCCCTATCTAGCCTCGCTTATGAATCTCTATCCATGTTTGGGTAGAATATCCAAGGAGGAGTTTTTCATCTATAATAAAAACTTTTTTGCAATTTCTTTCTAAATCTACAAAACTTCTCATCTCAATATATTTTCTCTCTAATTTTTTTTTTTTAAAAAATTATTCTCTGAAAAAAGTAAGATTATTTAAAAATAAAAAATGGAATGTGGTGACCGATTGTGGCCACCGGAGGCCACTTGGCAAATTTGGCTTCCCACGAATGGCTGACGGACCAATGGTATCCATCCCAAATTTTTTTAATAAATAATTTATTAATTAAATTTATTAATTAAATTTATTATAATGTGGGACCTACATCTATACAAAAATCTATAAAATTTATTGAAACATTTATAAATATTTTAAGATTAATTTTATTTATTCATTTATTTTTCGTTCTTTCCGCCGTAGGAACTCTAGGCCCTAAGTCATGATAAAAGCTCTTACAATTTTTTTTTCTTTTTCTATTATAAAACAAAACTAACAAAAAAGAGATAATTATAACGTACGATAATGGTGTGAAGATTATTTAAATAAAATTATAAGTAAAATTGTAAGTATATATAATACTATTTTAAAGTTATATCTATATATCTTTGAATTAGACTATCTAATTAAAAAAATTAAATAAAAAAATTTTAATTAGTAAAAGTTTAAGACAATATTCATTACACGTGATTTAAAATTGTTGTACTCAAAACTGTATTTTCGCACCAACAACGTTATGCAGTGCAAATGATACCGAAATCTTGTTACACGTAAAAAGAAGATTAGTAAGAGTATTCTCGGACTAAATAGATGTTAGGGATAACAAATGTTAAAAATAAATTAGAGTTAATTGTAAAATTAGTATCTGAATTTTCACATTTTTATAATTCGAGACCTTAATTTTTAATTTTTGCAAAATTGAGACTTAAAATTTTAGGTTTCATTTGAATGTTGAGATGAATTGAGTTTTTTATGAATAATAATAAGTTAAGATAGTTGAGTGAGATTTATAAAATTTACTTAAGATGAGTTTAATTAGATGTGTTTAGATATTAAAATGAATTTAGATATATTTATAAGAAATTAAAAAAGATTATGGATCCGTGTGTAAAAATGTGTTGAATTGAAAAAGTTCGTAGGTCTTACATATAAAAAAGTTTTAGGAGTGATTTGGATTTATAGATGAGTTGAGATGGTTTGTAAATAGTAGAATAAAAGTTAAATTATTTATTATATTTTATGTGAAAATTTGAGAAAGTTATTTTATAATTTGAAAATTTTGAATTATTTATTATATTTTGTGTGAAAATTTGAGAAAATTATAATGATGAGATGAGATAAATTAAGATGGGTTAAGATAGATTATGAATATAAACGAGACATTAAATTAAAATAAATTAAATAATTTAAAAATTAAATATTTAAATATTAAACTCAACGTTGTACCTTCGTTTATTTTACTGTTAGAGAACTAAACGATGGGGCATGCGTCGACATATCGCATCAATATCCACGCCAGCCAATAAAAAAAACTTATACATGGTGCATGGATGACACGTGTCAATTACACAATTAATTTTATTATGGTGAAATTAGCATTAGTATTGAATTGTAGTTTCTTGAAATTAGCACGATTTTACAAATATATTTTCTCATTTTACAAAAAGCATGAAAAACGAGGTCTCGAATTATGAAAACCTGAAAATCCAGGTACTTATTTTACAGCTAATCCGATTATGACTAGATATAAACTACTTGGTTTACCTTCAACGAAAAAATCATTATATTTTTCTCTTATGCAAATGTACATATAAAGTTAATCAAGAGAATAAATAAGTCTCAGGGCTGTTTAGATCCTTAGAATATATCAAAATATCTGTTAATAAAAATGAAATAATTTGTAAATAATAGTGAAATCATTTGAGTTAAATAATTTATTAGATTTTGATAAATAAGATAGAAAAAATTGAATAAAAATATTATAAAGTAAAAAAATTATTTGAATATAATATTTGAATATTATTTTTGTTTTAGAATTTAAAAAAATTATATTATTTTTTTATTTTGTTTGTGAGTTTGATAAAGTTGTAATGATTAGATAAAAATTAGATAAAAATATTGAATATTTGAAATTTAAAAGTGTTTGTACTTTAGTAATGTTTGAGAATGAAATGTTTGACAATATCTAAGAGGGATAATGATAGGTTTATTACTTCTTACCACCTATTTACTACTCATTTTATTTTTTACTTAATAGTTAAGAAAGTGATTATTAGTGAAGCTGTATATTTTTTTAAATTTTTTTCTTAATGATTAAGGATGTTAAAAAAATATTTAAAAGAAAATAAAAATTTCAAATATACTATAGAGTAATATAAGAGTAGTAGGAGGATAATAAGTCTATCATTATCTATCTGAGAATACCTAAGAATATTTATATTACTAAAAAGAGCGTTACTCTTTTATATTTTAACGAGAGATCTAAATGAGAAATTGGTGGATGTAAGCTCAATCAAAATTTTTTTTTGCTCACATAATTAATAAAAAATAATTTAATACTTTACCAAATTTTGTTGGTACCCAATTCTCACCACAAATTTTTTAGAAAAGAAAAACAAAAATAAAGTTCATTTGGAGGCATCACATTATTCTCATGGAACAAAATTTTGAATGCTTTTCTTAAAATTCATTGATCAAAATAGTTGAAATTCATAAGCATATAATTATAAATACTGAAAATATTAGAGATATTAATATATAATTATAAAAGGAAAAAGAAAATAAAATGAAAAAGAAAAATGCCCTACTTCGTGCTACATAGGATATATCATTCAGAGGTAGAAGATATTCCTAATCCATCACCAGAATATGGCTTGGCAGTCCCCCAAACAGATCCTATTCGAATGAGAGGAACTCCTTGGTTTATAGCTCCGAGAGTTCCAAATTTCTTCTGACAAATATATATATATTCATTCCCTCCAGCCAACGTGCCCAATGCTAGAACAAAGATTTTGTGTAATAAACAGTATCGATACACAGAATTAGGCGAAGAACTCAGAAAAAGCATCTGGTTCTTTAGGGCTTATTTTTACTTTGGATAGCACCCCGAGCTTGGCCGTGGCTCAAGGTCTGTCTTTTTTGCTTCCTTTTCTTTCTTTTTTGTTAAAGATTTGTCTATGAAAGTTTTTTTTTTAATTTGTTTTAATCTGGGCATCGTTCAAATTCTTAACTTAAATATATTTGCTTACGTTATTTTTCCTTGTAATATCTTTGTTTGTTCATCACTGCAACAATTTTTATTAATGAATTGGAAGTGGGTTTTAATATTGTTTTTTCCTCGAAAGAAATTTGTGGTTTGGTTCTCAATTGTTTTCCTTTACATACATTCTCACAATTTTTCGTAGATGTTAGAAGTGATTATATGATTTTTGTGTCTGAGATTTTGTGTGGAAAGGACTGTATAAAGCTCAAGCTAGAAGATTGGACATACATGAATAATTATGTAAAATTCGTGTCGAATTTTATGGAGAAAGGAGTAAGCCTCTATTTAGTGATATACCACCATTTCGTTAGCCCTCGATTTCCCATTTTTGCTGGCTTGAAATCATAGGTTTGGGTAGTACTTATTAACTATGCAGTTTCTTTTTATTCTTCAGGATTCTATTACCATCCAATGTTGACTTATACTCGGCTCATTATGACCTTCAATGGACATTTATAGAACTTAGCCCTTCTTTGGTAGGGGGCTGCCTTTCACCATGGGCGGGTACTAACAAACTAAATGGTGGCCCTGATATCTTCAGGGTTTCATATCGTCTTTACCATATGTAGGTAACTCCTTATCCTTAAGACTTTTACCTTTGAGTGAGGAAGGATTTATGATGGGAGAGGACATGTAGTGTGGATGATGGTTGCCACTTATTTGAGTGGAGATTAGTAAACACCTTCTCATGCGTGCAAATGGGGTTTTGGCAGTACATGGTGCTTCTCCTTATGCTTCCCTTGTAATGGGTAACTTCCAATTTCCAATTTTAGTTTATCCTTCTACAGGAAACAAAAAATAAATAAATAGGATTTTTTTTGTGATATGAAAATGAATTCCTTTTTATGTGGGACATTCTATTTATGTGGATCCATGGAGTTAGATGAGCCTGAAACTATGTGATTGTGGTTAATGTTTGGCTGGATTCTAGATTTAATGAGCATTCAGAATTGATATGTTAAAAAATATTTGTGCTAATGTTACTTGGGTCACTCTCTATTTTTTTTTTTCTTGTAGTTAAGAGCTGATTTTTTTTTTTTTTTTGTTCTTTATTTTTGGTAATGCAGTGTCTATTTTGGATATTTAGTAATCTACGTCCTTTGTTGATAGGTTATGCTTCTCACCCTAGCTAGCCCTTGGCCCCATTAGTGGAATCAGAAAATACTTGACTTGACTTCTTAAAAACAATACCCCAAGATTTATTGCATCATGGTGCGAAAAGCTAATCAACCGAAGAATGGCATGGACCACAATACATTAGACCACAAAAGAAGAGGTTCAAGTTCGGGGCTTAATCCAAAAATGATGAGAGGGCGGGGAAAAGCATGTGAGGTGAAGGTTTTTCCTGGAGAAGAAGTCCCAAATGGTAACCAATCAAGCAACTTTGTGGAGTGTGCAAGTAAAACCTATTATCCTGGAGATGAGAAGAAGAGTATACAAGAATCAGAGAATCTTTTGAGGGAAGAGAAGCAAGGAATGGATGCAATGCAAGGTCCAGAGCAACTGATATCCTCTGAAAGGGATTTAGCAGGTTGTATTCAAAATATTGGAGCTTCAACTGAACAAGAAAATGGGATATTACATGCTAACCAATGTCAAAAGCATACAATAAGTAGCCTGGCGTTCTTGTTTAATGGGTTGAATATTAAAAATGTGATGGAAAAAGTTAAGCTTTCAGATAATTTGGTGCTTAGAAGCTTGAGGGCATCTGCGTTATCAGTCTTAAAGGCAGCTAGTGAATGGCTAGATAGGCAAAGACCATTGCTCATGACTCTCAAAACCAAAATATTGAATGCTCGTGACTACACTAGAATGAAGATTGAGCAAGTGTATCCCATTGTTTTGAAATGGCTCCTGCAGTATGGGAGCATAATGCTTCTTATATCAATGGTTTGGTTAAACTGTTTTCTTAGAGGCATTGATTCCTTCTTACGCATGGGGACAACAGCCTTCTTCTCAGTTTTATGGTTCAGCATTTTCTCAGTAATTGCTATGGTTGGGCTGTTCAAATTTCTTATTGTCTTGGTAAGTTTTGTTTATCTTTGAGTCAGCACCAAAGGTTGGTACTCCATTTGTTGCTTGTTCTGGTTGGTATCAGTTCATATGATAATTGAAGATGATATACTTTTATATTTTGATCCTCCTTTTTCCCCTCTACTTTTCCATTTTTGGTTTACGATTCATTAAAGGTCAGCCTAAACAAACAAAAAAAAAAAAAAAGGAAAGAAAATTTGAAGGATTAATGTTTTCCTTGAAACCTGATTTTCCTTATTAATAATTAGGGACCCTTTGGATATTCTTGGTAATCATTTTTCTTTTCAGTTTACTTACTGTATATATGTCTACTTTTGGAGATTCCTGAAATCCGTCCTGTACGATCAGATGTTTTGTGGCTCTCATTTATGCTTTATGGTTGGATTTTAGAATTCTGGATGATGGTTATCTGTCCTATTTGAAAGACAATAAGCCTGTTTAATTTCCTTGAGGCATTAAAGCCTTACTATATCGAAGGATGCAGAAGCAAAGAGATTTAAGCTCTGATTGGTTTCATGTAACTGATAAGTTTTCTGGGACCTCTGATTTCAAATGATTCTTAATTATGAGTGAGATGGGCATTATGAGATTTGAAATTATGGGAAATATTTCTTTGGCTAGAAGCTTTAAGAACTACTGATCAGAGTTGGTCGCCCATTGTGTTGTTAAGTAGGATGGTATTTGTGTATATTCAGATGATACTGGAGTTGCAATTTGTGGTGATTCAGCCATTTTGTGCCTCCTTGGCTTATGTTCATTCTCTCTCTCTCTCTCTCTCTCTCTCTCTTTTTTATTTTTATTTTTTTTTATTACTTATCAAAAAAAAAAAAAAATGTTCATTCTCTTTTGGTTACCAGTAGGTGAACATTGTGGATGCCGCATGTAAATCTTCATCTGTTATGACCTCAAACATGAATATACCCTCATGTAGCTTTTCATAATTTGGGCTACGTCTTGGGGACGTGAAGTCTGGCAAAACATAAAGCAATATATCCAGGTTTTGAACCTTAGCTATCATGTTGCACATTCATAACATGCAAGAGCGAGGATTTGAACATAACTGTGTGATCTCAAGAGTTTGGTTGGGTTCTAGTCTTGTCACTAAGGTGATAGCCCAATGTAAACATAATGTATAACATGTTCACATGCTCCGAGAACAAAATAGTGAGAAAGTGATGTAGGTACTTATTTCTACGTACTTTTTCACGTTGGCATGGGTACCTGCTTTACATTCAGTGCTTTACTGGTTGTATTTTTCAGTTTCTTAGCTTAGCTATTGTACCTTTCATATTTTATCTTCTCATCATGCTGTAATGACCAATCAGGCTGTAGCTGCTCTTATTGGAGTTTTTGTTGGGTTCACTCTTGCAATTTTGACTCTTGCCGTTTCTGGAACTGTTTTCTTGTGGTTTTATGGAAGCTTTTGGACAACAGCACTTGTCATCTTTCTTGGAGGTGATTCTCTTACCTTACCATGCCTGTCGATCTTTTATATTACTTCATTAGTTTTCTGGGGTTGACATTGCTTAAAATTCAGGGTTGGCATTCATGTCGAGTCATGAACGTGCTGCACTATTGATCACCACTGTGTATTCCGTATATTGTGCTTGGGCATATGTTGGATGGCTTGGTTTGCTTATCGGTTTGAATTTCTCTTTTATTTCGAGTGATGTTTTGATATACTTGCTAAAGAATAATATGGATCGACAAAGAAGACCAAGCAGGTCTCCAGAACAAGCAGCTGGGATGGAAGGTCAACCAGGCTTCTTTAATGGTAGCACAGAGCATGCCTCAACCTCAGAAACTGACCCAGGGTTATCAACTGACCGTAGTCCAGGAGTTCCCTCGACCAGTGGAACTGATTCTGAGGTAACTTCTGAAGAAGAAGTGGTTCGCTTGTTAAACTGCATTGATCACTACTCAGTGTTGGGCTTATCCCGGTATGAGGACATAGATGTTTCTCTACTCAAACGAGAATATAGGAAAAAGGTAACTAGTATTCTCTGTTTGTTATCCTTGCCCATAATGGTTTTTTATGTTATTTGCTGGGAAGTTTCATTAGCATTATCAACCTCATATGCCGTGATGTTTATTGGTTTTTTTTGCTGTTTGTTTCAATGATTTTCATATATGTATCTTGTAACTTTAAGGAGATTGGTTTACTTTGTGTTGTTTCCGAACAACTTCCCAATATCTGTAAAGAAGGTGAAGAGAGTATGCATTTTTATTGACTCAGTTTTTTAATTGGCTCTAGGCCATGTTGGTCCATCCTGATAAGAACATGGGTAATGAAAAGGCCGCAGAAGCTTTTAAGAAACTTCAAAATGCATATGAGGTAAATCTTTTGGTTCCTGTCAGAGTATGAACATGAAATCGTTTTCCTTTTCCTTTTCCTGTCAGAGTATAATGCTGGATTTATTATTCTGATTTTCTAGGTTCTTCTAGATAGTCTGAAGCGAAAAGCATATGATGATGAATTAAGAAAGGAGGAGCTGCTGAACTTATTCCGTAGGTTACAAACTACCACTCAAAAGGTATGTATACATATGTAATATGTTCCCCCATTCTTTTCAGATGTTTGTTTCATGGGTTTGGGTGTGGGAAACCAGTACTCTATCCCCTCTCTGCTCCATAGTCATATTTGGAATGCAACTTTCATGGGAATTTGGTGCTGGAACTAATGACTGTATGAACATGTGAATCTTGAGCAGGAGGTGGTGAATTTTGATTCTTATGATCTGTGATAAATCAAAATCACGTAACTCGCATCCCCATTAACTTTTAATGAATAAAAGGCTGTTTTAACCATTTAATTGTTCAAAGTGACTTGACAGATGCAGTTTGAGGGAAATGATTAAATGGTGGGTATTTCTCATTGGTAAGATCAAGACATTTTAACTTTTTTTTTATCATTAATAATACATTTGAATAAAATATTTGGACCAAATATTTGGAATGGGAATTCCTTAGACGTGATGTCCATCCCCTGTTTCACTGGAATTGATTGGCCATTTCTGTCGCAGTCATTTTAACCCACCAAATATCTCACTTGTAATTTATTTCAAATTACCCCTGAATATTCCTTCTGTTTGTTGCATTGCTGCAGACACTTTTGACAAAGGGAGATCTGATGCTGCAATAAACATATTGACCATGCTACAACATACGCAAATCTTTTTTTTTTTCATTCATTTGGCACATATGCGTATAGTTGAATTGTCTTTGGATTTTGCATCGTGGTTGTTTTTTTATCAGATAGCGTGGAGAACTAGGTTGTGCTTTTCTTTTTTTATTGGGTCCTATATTTGTTATTAAGAAGTGATTTAGGCTTGCTTTGTTTCTTACATCAAAGCTTTTGAGTAGTCTCTTGCTCTAGTTATATGTTAATCCTTTCAGCTACCTTAAGCTTTTGATGTAATTAATTCCTAGAATGGTGGGCATGGTTTCTTTGCCTCGGGATTTGCACGCTCAGAGGCTGGTGGTGAGGATCCTTCTGGAGATTCAAGGCAAATAGCCTGCAAAAAGTGTGGCAACTATCACGTCTGGTTACACGCCAAGAAATCAAAATCTCGAGCACGATGGTGTCAGGTATTTCCTTATCTATGATGCATGGTCTTCAATTAGCATGCATGCGTGTAAGCTGGCACTAAGTATGCTACCACATTGCATGACATGGTCCAGCTTTTATAAAAAATAATGCTTCTTTTCCCCATAAGGGAAGGAGTTTGTACCTGATGCTTATGATTTTCCTCTGGGAATTTCCCTTTTGAAGGATTGCAAAGATTTTCATCAGGCAAAAGATGGTGATGGATGGGTTGAACAGTCTTCCCAGCCCTTCTTTTACGGACTTCTGCAGAAGGTACTTACCAACAATTCATTTTGATGTCATTAATTAGTTCATTATTCGTCCCCCCCAAAAAAGGAAAAGAAAGGAGAACTATGATTATACTCTTGGAGTGGTGCTATATATCCATATAATAGTGACCATTTCTTGAATAATATGGAATTGGGGTATGATTCTTCTTTCTAACGTAATGCTACATAAGCAGGTAGATGCTCCTGTTGCATATGTTTGCGCTGATAGCAGGATATATGATGCTACTGAATGGTATATCTGTCAGGTATATTCTGTTTATCTGAACTGATTTCTTTGAACGCATGTGTATTTCATCATGAATATACTGATGGCTCGTTTGGATAGTGAGATGAGATGAGTTGAGATGGTTTGGGAATGGTAGTGAGATTATTAGTTGAAATTAGATGAGATAGATGAGATTAGGTGAGATGATCATCTCATCTCAGTATCCAAACGGGCCCGCTAAAGATTATTTAATGAGGAAACCGTAAATATTTTAATTACACAACCAGATGCTGAAAGGTACCCGTTGACTAGTGACAAGGAAATTTATGTTTTTGATCGGTAAATAAGATTTTATTGAACTAGTGACAAGGAAAAATGCAGCTCTCGCTTTGAAAAAATCAATTCCTGGTAGGCATTTGGAGGCCTTCCAGAATTGAACTCATAACTCCCATGTATTCTGGGCTTCCAGACATTAAAAATTAGTTCCATTCATTTTTAAGGCCACAAAAATGTGTGACTCAGGTTCAAATGCTTCTGCATCCAGGGACGAAGCCAGAATTGAAATATTGTGGGGCCAACTTTTTGGGGGCTAATGTGTCTTTGGCTTGACTTTTTTGTAATAGCCACCATTAACAAATACCATTTTGTTTTGAAAATGGTACAGTACAAAAAACAAAATTCAAGACTAAGAAAAATTCCTTTTTTCATGATTCATAAGTACAAATACAAAAAAACTCAGTTAAGTGTTAAGTGTTCACATTCCAATATTGTGACCTAGATATGTCATATCTCTTGTATATCATCTTATGTAGTTGGGCTTTGCCTATCTTTATTAATAACATTATCGTTTACTTATAAAAAAAAAAAAAAAAAAAGTGTTAAATGCTCACATTCCAAAAACAATGATAAATACTGAAAAACCTATTCACAAAATTTGGATAAAATGAGTTTGTAAAATTAAAAGTACATGATATGTATTTTTATGTTTTAAATGTGTTGAGAAGCATAAAAATTTGCATATTTTTTCTCTAAAAATTGTCCTTAGAAGTCTAGACTTTTATCTACCAAAACATTGTATCTTAAAAAGTGTAAAAAAGAGGATAACATTAAAATTTGAATTTCATCAAGTTAAAAAAAAAAGTACGAAGAAGGAAAAGCAAATAAAGGTGCAGGTTACGGACCAATCTGCCCATGGAAAACAAAATTTTTTTATGTCCACACTATTTGAGTTGGGGCCAGACCAATGCTAAAGCAAAACATTCTTAGAAACTCGTCCAATCTTCATGGGTATTCGTATTTTCTTTGATCCCTGTCTGCATTGTAGATTTGATGTGATTGAGTTGATTTGCTTTTGCTGGTTGTTCATGTCACACTGTAATTTGGTGGCATTTTCTGCATTAGAATACCTGCTTCATTATGCAATTCTAAATGCAGATATCCCTTCTCAGCCAAAAAAAAAAACAATTCTGATGTCTCTGTCAAAAACTAAATAACCGCAGATTTAACATATAGTGTGGCTTCTCCAACGAATCCAGTAGATTATAATTATAAATAATGGGTTATTTGGTTTTGAAGTAAAAGAGTTGCCAGTCTCTTCGCAAGAACCACCCACATCATGAAACTTGCACCCATAGTACACCTTCACATAAAAGTAGAAGTTCATGACACAGGCTCGTTTGGATAGTGAGATAAGATGAGATGGTTTTAGATGAGTTGAATAAAATATTATTAAAATATTATTTTTTAATAATATTATTATTTTGAGATTTGAAAATGTTGAATTGTTTAGTATATTTTGTATAGGAATTTTGAAAAGTTGTAATGATGAGATTAGATGGGTTGAGAGTGTTTTTATATCCAAACGGGACTAAACATTTTATGCAGGGAATGAGATCTCCAGCCAACACCCACAAGCCAAGTTTTCACGTCAACACGAGTGTAACCTCCAAGCATAGCAGCGGAAAGGGGACAAGTTCAGGACAAAAAGGTGGTCGTATGCCTGCATCTAATATGGAAGAGAGCATGACAGAGGAAGAATTCTTGGAGTGGTTACAAAATGCGGTGCAAGCAGGCATGTTTGACAATTTCAGTGGCAGTACCTCCACCGAGAGCCCATTTGGTAGAACTGGATATGGCACCAAGAGTAGTGGCAGTGCCAACAAGAGAAAGAAAAAGGGCAAAAAGCAATGGTGATTGCTAGTCATTTTCGATGCACAATCATTGTAAGCACTTGTGAGTTCGTTACAGAAGGTTTATTGACTTGAGTGGCTTATAGTCTTTCTTTACTTTTCTTCTTTTTAAGAAAATGAAGGCCTGAGAAAAGTTTGGCCCCCCGTTACTACCTGCTAGCATGAGTTATATAGTCTTCTTGAGCCTCCTTCCTTGCTGCAAAATTTGTATATTGTTTGAATTTCCTCTTCATTGTTGTTTTCTTAGTTTTCTTTTCCACCCCTTATGGTAGTTGAATTCTCAGTTTTGTCATTCTTTAGAGCTAAGAGAGTATGAATCCTACAAAACATGGATGATGGATCTCATTTTTCACGGTGGGATGAGAATCTTTCATACCTATTTTTTTTTTTTAAAGGGACTTTACTTACTGGATTAGTTACGGATCTGGGTCTTGTATGATTTCTATTTCTTCGTTTTGATGAATTTTGTGAATAAAATTATCATTTTTTTTATTAATTCCTTGGTAATTTTACCTGGTTATTGCTGAAATTTGAGGATCTTGGTCAGTGCACGGTGAATGATTGAATTGAAAAAATAGAAGTGGGTATCTTCCGTTTCTTGGTTTTGGGAAGATAGATAATTGGTGAGAAAAGGGATAAATAATTTGAGCAATTATGAGAGAAGATGACAACTGACAAGGGGAAAAAAAAAAACATAAAAAAAAAAAGAAGGGAGAAAATTATTAGGTAAAGGAAATAACAAAAAATAATTAGATGAATAATGTCAAGCTTACAAAGAGAATTAAGAAAAATACTTTACAAACTGAGTGATTTATCCGTTAGTAAAATTATTTATATTAAAAAAAAAAAAAGATTTTTCATCTCATTCAAAAACGTCACTTACAAAAAATAAATAAATTATAACATGTTTTGTATACCTAACATTTCTGGTTATTGCATAGTCTGTTCGTATTATAAATCAATTGTATTACAAATTTCACTAAAGGCAACACTCTAAGCGAAGTAATCCTTTTTACTTTGAGAAAAATCAACATGTTTTACTCAATTTCTTATTTCACTGTTTTAGAAAGTTGCTGTTTTGGACATCTTACGAACTCCCGTTCACCTAGACCTGCAACCAAAGAAATGAGAAGGTTTGAAGGGTGTAGAAACGCTTCCGATGTCTAAGGAGACATTTGGATTCGAAGATGACTTGAGATGAGTTGAGATAAATTGTGAATAGTAGTAAGATAAGTTGTGAATAGTAGTGAGATTTGTGAGTTAAAGTTGCTGAATAGTAATGAATAATAGTGAGATGAGCTGTGAATACAAACGTCTCCTAAATCAGATGTGCTCAATCTTTCCGGTGAGAGATAGAGGTAATGTTTGCGTACATGATGGATGATGATTTATGGGTATATATAGAGGAAGGAGGGGAACTCTTTGAGCCTCGTAACAACATGATCTTTTACTTGAAACCAAGTCCGTACGTTATTATCTGAATGAGAAAATATAAAGTACGTTATTATCTGAATGAGAAAATATAAATCACACTCTACTGTGCATAACACACTCTGCACACTAAGTGTATTGGGTGAAAAAAAAAAACAAAAACCACAGCACTGGTGTGCTGCAGCTATAGGCTGATGCCCAGAAGAGCTCTATTTGAATTTCTCTCGTCACCTTGATCTTATATCCTCGGAGTTTGTTGGAATGTCTTTAGCCGATAGGAGTTTGATAAGACCTTTACCTGTGTGTGGTGTGAATAGTTACCAGTGTCCGCAAGCCGTTTGGGATGTTCGGCTAAGGCCCACTTTTCAGGGCCAGGAGGCTCATTGACCGCGTAATTGGGCCTTACCGGGTCAGGGGAGATCTTGGCCCTTGTCCTTGGGTTTGACGACAACACAGTTCTCCAATCAGCTTTTGCGCTCCAAGATTAAACCCGACAAACGCAAGAGTCAAGACGGCAAGAGGGTTTAGAAGTGCAATTATAAGAATTTTAGGGGGGTTAAACTTAACTTTTAAAACATTCGGGGGTCATGGAAGTGCAAACTGAAGAAAAAACATACCTTGTATCATTGTATCTGGGTAGCGACGGCAAGTTCTGCCACTCAAAAACCGAGGAAGTCCTTCGTCTCTGATCACCTGTCACCCTTCACCTTAAAGGTTTTTTCCTTTGAATAATTTACGTATTAGATATTTTCTCTTTTCTTCTATTTTTGCAGCTCAAGTTTATATTATCATTGTTTTTGATTAACTGTTGTGTTTTGAATAGTTACTTGATTCACAGATCTGATGCTATTCGCTCTTATACATCTCTCACGCGGCAATTTTTTTGTTCTTAATGTTTTGGGGTGTTAAATATTATGACTGACAAAAAAAAATTGTGAAAGTGGTGAATTGCCCAAATACATGGGTAGTAGTAGACAACTGGGCTGATTGGAAGATGTGTTCTTTCTTCATCTCCCTCTGAAGAAACTTCATTTACTGTTTATCAATTGATGTTGAAATCCCGACACCATTATGTGATGGATAGCAAGCATAAATGTATAACTTAGGTTTGAGCTGGTTAAGTTCCGTTCATTAATTTATACAGAAAGGACTTAGATCCTCAATTCCCCCAAAATGATCATTATAACCACTGGTTTTCTCGTTTCTCAGATCATCGTTAAAACACGATACAGCCTAGGAGGCGTTAATATCTGTTTTGTGAACAGTTGAGAGTTCTTGACCCTAAGGTTTTTAGTTATATGGTTGATTGCACCATTAATTTAATCCGGTGCTATATTTAGAAGCCTCAAAAGTTGATTGAAGGTTGGTTTATGATCACGAATAGCTCTTTTTTTTTTCCTTTTTTCAGAAACCTATTATCATATTTCAGAGTAGAAGGTATGGCCGGACATAATGATTCTAGTGCAGTAGAGAAGAAATCAAGTGATCTTTCGAATGACATTCCAACCTTCAATGCTGAGAATCTGCAGAGTAACATGAAAACTATATATTACAGGTTTGTTTTGACAACCTATTACCACATGGAGCCTGTCTAATTGACACCTGCTTTATAGATTAGATAACTGTAAAGAGGACACCAGGCTTCACTCCTCCTGGCCATATATTACAAGGAGCTGTGTGTGTGTTGGGTGGGTGCGCTTATAATTGCATACAACGTTGAAGAGAGCTGTTTTCAATATAGTTGAATATAACAAAATATGTGGGAATAATCATTTTGTATTGTCCTTGTATGTAGAATCTAAGCTATTTAACTTCCTTGCAGCCGGACTTTTCTGTCTATCATTGGCGGGGTTATTGCTGGAATTCTTGGATTCACAGGCTTGACTGGGTTTATCTTGTATTTCCTCATCATGGCCATCACTTCAGCTGGGCTTATAGCAAAGTCTGGGTTTTCAATTCATTCTTACTTTGATAGCTGGAACCGGGTAGTACTTGATGGATTTTTTAGTGGGCTCATGGTATGGCTCTCTCTCTCTGTTTCCTTGTTGCTATAAATTTCCTGACCTGTTCGCATAGGGTTCACCTCTGCCAAAGGATTTTTTGTATTATTTATGATTGTTACACTTAGAAAACATAGTTTTCTGCATCTTTCTCGTTGTTGAGTGTTTGAAACCTAGATAGTCATAATGTAACGCCCCAAGGGAGGCTCAAGCCACATATGGGCCTATACTCTAAAAGGACTAGTCAATGATACAATTAGAGTCCCATCAGAACCATTATAAAGAGCAAGAACTTATCTTTCCCAAAAAATGTGAGATCTCATACACCACCTATCATTATCACTCAGTATATGGGGTATCACAATCTCCTTGTCTATACTCTAAAATGACTAGTCAATGATATAATTGGAGTCTCATCGGAACCATTATAAAGAGTAAGAACTTCTCATTCCCAAGTAATGTGGAATCTCATACACCACCTATCCTTATCACTTAGTATAGGGTATCCACACGTAACAACTTGTGAATGTTTTGAATGTGTTGAATCCTTCTAGCCTGAAGGTAATATTGAAGGATTTCTCCTATTCAAATGGTGCCTATATTGCTTATTTCTTTTTTTTTCTTTTGCCACTTCAAGTGAGTGATGTTAGCTTTATGGAAGTTACTGATGTCAGTTATAAACTAATCCATTAGTGCAAAGGTCTGGCCTGGATTATGCTTTTGAGTCTGGTTTGTTAGAAAGAGCCCTTTTGTTTTCATCGCACGGCCATGCTGGTAACTGCCTGATCCATCTTGAATAATAGAAAGCTGATTTTTCTGATTGAACTAAATGCTTTTGTTTTGGCCGAGGATCAACAAAAAATGCTTGTTATCTTATTGAATAGCTTTTTGGGGATGTCACTCAAAAAATATTTACACATTTACCATTTTATTTATGTTCTGTGAAATATTCATGTTTAACTGGCCAACAATGCAATGTTATTTTTGCTTTTTATTAACATTTTCCACCTTCCTTTTCTTTTGCAGTCATTCGTGCTATTCTGGACGTATCCTTTTCTCTATGTTGAGACACATCATAGTAATAACATATGATAATATTGAGACTATGATGTTTGGCTTCAGTTGATGGTGCCAAAGGGTTATGAGCAAGTTCTCTTGCAAGAACCTAGCTCATTCCGATTAACATTTGATATAAATTGTCTCAAAATATGTTTTTTGTTTTGTTTTGTTCCACATGACGAGCATAATTGGCAGGACCATGGTAAGATGACTGATATCTTACCAAAACTTGTCCATTAGAAACGCCCTTTGATACAATAATATTATTTCAACTCATTTATTCTAAGTTATTGAATCATTTGGTAGAATCTCACTTTTATATCACCGTGCTTTCCTTGACATAAGAAGTTTTGCCTACGACATCGTGCACATATTCTGATGGGTTTTTGCTACTTTTGAAACGGAAGTAAAGCTGTGATGCTGCTGCGGGCCTGCAACTGCTGCATGCTGCGATTTATTTACATTCCCCCGAGATTTGAAAATAGCTTAAACAATTTTGTATCAGTTTTAAACTATTTTGTGGTTTACTTTAGTCTATATTCCCTTTTCTTTCTCCTTCATAACTGTGCAAGTACCATTTGGCTGGAGGGAGATGTATTGGTGGTGTTTGTGTCACAATTCAAAAACGGAGTATCTGGGCCATGGGCCGGTTTAATTCCATTAGCAATTTCCTTTATTCTGGTTCAGCATGTTATTTGGACTATAGGATAGCAAGTAGGCTTGGACCCTTAGTTTTATTTTCTTTTTATGCTTTTAGTTCTATTAGCTTGGGCCTATGTAGGGGTTATCATGCTTATGTACAAGCCAATGACTCTAGCTAGTGTTCATCATCCATAAGCTTAATACAACAGATTTTCAGTTGATCTTCTTCGATGGAGGCAAGGTCATCCTCGAATTTGACCCAATTTTCTTTCATTTTCTCGTATTTTCTGCACATCCAAACACCTTCCATCGAATGTGTTACAAACTGGTATCAAAGAAATACTGATCTCTGTGTTATTATGGAAAAAATTCTTATATCCCTCCATAAAATTAGAGTCAGCCAAACAAATACAAGAAAATCTTAAATTCTCCAACATCTCATTGATTATAGGAAGGATTTTGAAGAAAAATTTAACCATCTAGAGCAACAACTTTGCGCGTTGCAAGAAGAGGAATAACAAGTCAAGGAGGGTGATCCCGACGAGTTTAATCTTCCCTCTGTTCTCAGAAGTTTGAAATTACTTTCTCCACTTTCAGATCTCCCTTTTCCTTTAATGGTCATACTTAACAAAAATCATGCCATCACCAGAAAAGGAGGAGACCTAGCGTTCGGAGCATACCCAGCACCAACAGCAAGGAATGCGGCGTCCTTGATTTCCTAGGCACCAAATGGGAGTTTGACCCTGGTAGTGTCAATTTCCATTGTCTCTGCAACTTTCTGTCCTCACCATAAAAGCTCATCCAAACTTATTTCTACTCGCAAATCTCTCTCACTCCCATTTCTCTGTGTCTCACAAAAGACAAAATTCTTGAAAAATGCAGTAATCCCTTTCTCAAAAACTTTACGTTTCTTTTCAAGCCAAATCATCCTAACCTCAACCTAAAACCTTGTTCCAGATCATACATGCTTCTTTACAAGACCCAATCTCTTCTTCTTTCTTCTTCAATGGCATCGAGTTTTGCTCCAATCCCCTTCAAGATTGTCGCCCTCTGCCTTTTCATTCACTTCCTCTCCCTCTCAGGCATTGTGAGGCCTGTTAGCTTCAAGATCGAAAGGGAGTTCAAGTCCACACTAGGCACCCTAAGAACCCGCAGATACAACCTCTTCATCTTCCCCTTTCTCTCAAATGCAAGGACCTCAGCTCCCCCTCCCTCCAACGAAACTTCTTCGCTCTGATTCTGGCTAACTTCCGTCGTGCGCATACACCACGCGGATAAGTTCTCTACCTCGCTCACCAACTATGGAAGCCTGTAACAAATCTCTAGGAAATAATAAAGTAACACAGGTTGCTCTCTTCGAGGGGAGCTCCTCCAAGAAAAGTGAAAGGGAGAATGAGAGAGAGATAAAGTTCTTGAACATTCCAGAATACTGCTACAGGACAAGACTTTCAGTACATGTACTATAGGGAAATACAGAAATGAAAACATGATAAAAGAAAGGCCATGGGCCAACCACACAAAGGCTAAAGGCGTATCTGAATTCAAAATACAAACCAACTAAAATAAATTTAGGCCCACAGACAAACTCCTAGCCATCTACTATAAAAAAAAAACCACACACTAAGATAAGAACGCACAACAAAGGTTGAAGAACACAATTTTTTCATAAGCAAAGACACATGAAACGTAGGATGGATCTTGGAGGTATGCAGCAGATCTAAACAATATGCCACCTTTCCTACCCTTTGTATGATTTGGAATGGCCCAAAATATTTTGGTGCAAGTTTGAGGTTCCTGAGCTGAGTCATGGTGGTTTGCCAATACGGCTGTAGTCTTAAATATACCTATTCACCCTCCAAACATTCTTGATCCCTTCTCCTTAGGTCTAAGTATTTCTTCATTTGATTCTAGGCCTTGTGCAAGTTATGACGGAGAAAGCTTGAAATCTGATCACGGGTTCCAAGGGTTGCTTCCAAAGTCTCTACACGGGTTGTAGAGTGGAATTATACCACCACTCTGCCAATGGTATCCAAAGTGACCAGTCCTTAGGCCAATCTCTTGAAAAGCATCTCAAGTCATTTTTTAGGGTTTTATTTACCGCCTCTGTCTGCCTATCTGTTTGTGGATGATAAACGGTACTGAGTGACATTTGAACCCCATGTAGCTTGAGAATTTCTTGCCAAGAGTAGCTGGTAAAAGTCTTATCTCGATCTAAGACTATGGAGTTCCAGAGGGCATGTGATTTGAATATGTATTTGAAGAACAAATTGGCTTTATCTTTGGTTGTATATGGATGTTTAAGAGAGATTATATGGTTGTACTTGGTAAATCTGTCCACTACAACCCAAAGTCCATGGTGATTTGAGACCACGACTGGGTAGGTATGGGCAAGGGCTGGAGTAACTCCCCAAGAAGGGTATTAGGAACCTTAACTCTTTGAACTTCTGATAAATTGCTTAACTTCTTTCTTGAGGCCGGCCAAAAAAAATCTGCCTCGCCCTTTTGTATAGTCTTGTCATAACCCAAATGTCCACCCCATGGATTGTTGTGGGACAACTCCAATACCTTCTTTCTAAATTCCTCATTTTAAATAATATACAATTTATTATTGTACAACAACAGATCATCTCTCATAGAATATTTAGTTTCCAATTTAGTCTCCAAAAATAGTGAAATGAGAGATTGTACCTGAGGCTCAGTAGCACATGCAGCCTTGAGGTCATATAGCCATTCCATTGTAGAAAATGTGATCGACATCAAAGTCACCTCTCATTCTTGGCCCTTTTTGGACAACGCATTCGCAGCTCGATTTTCTGACACCTTATACTCCACCAAAAAATAATACACATTACTTTAGAAACTCATTTTTGCTTCATAGGAGTTCCCACTCTTTGATCAATTAGATGCTCAAGGCTTTGTTGATCTGTTTTGATCACGAAGGTTCTTCCCAAAAGATAGGGTCTTCACTTTACCATGGCTAAAACAAGGGCATAAAGCTATTTTTCATAGGTAGATAGTAGTAGGGATCTTCCTTTTAAAGCCTTGTTGAAAAAGGCTATGGGCATTCCCCCACTACATTAATATTGCCCCTATGGCTGTACCTAATGCATCACACTCAATAGTGAAAGGCAGTGTGAAGTCGTGCAAGAACTAGAGCACATGTGATAGCTTCTTTTAACTTGTGAAAGGCCCACTTTGGCTTCCTCACTCCACATCAAATTGTCCTCCCTTAGCATCCTTGTTAAGGGACCAGAAATTTCACCATAACCTTTGATGAACCTTCAATAATACTTCATCAAACCCAATAACCCCCTTAACTCCTTAATAGAACCAGGTAGTGGCCAGTCCCTCATAGCTTGTAATTTTCTCAGATCAACCTGAATCCCCTAGGCAAAAATTAAATGCCCTAAGTAGGAAATTTCCTTGCACCCGAACCAACATTTGGATTGTTTGGCATATCCTTGGCGATGTTTCAAGGTTTTTAGGGTCACTCGTAGGTGCTCAACATGATCAACTTCGGTTTTGCTGTATACCAGTATGTCGTTAAAAAATATAAGAATAAACTTCCTCAAATAGAGCTGGAACACCTTGTTCATCAGACTTTGGAAGGTCAATGGAGTATTAGTTTGCCCAAAAGTTATACCTAAAAATCCATAGTGACCTTCATGGGTCATAAAGGCCATTTTATGCACATCCTTGGGCTTAACTCGAATTTGATGATATCCGGACGTTATGTCTAGTTATAAAAAAAGCATCACTTCATGCAACTCCTCCACCATCAGGATAGGGAACTTATCCTTGATGTTGACTTTATTTAACCCCATATAGTCTACACATAACCTCCACGTTCCATCCGCGTTCTTACCAACAACACTTGGGAGGATTAAGGGCTTTGATTGGGTTGTATAGCCCCCGAAGCTAGTAATTCCTGAACTATCCTTTCAATCTCATCTTTTTGAAAATACGGGTACCTATAAGGTCTCATGGAAATGGGTTTGCTGTTTGGAATTAAATTTATGGCATGATCATGGGTTCTTGTGGGTGAAAGGCCTTTAGGTTCTTCAAATACCATTGCAAACTGCTTCAAAACTTCTTGTATGCCTATTGATGTTTCACTGTTTTTCTCTTCATATTCCCCATCTTCACCTCCCAACACTTGTAAGAGTACTCCTCTTTTTTCCAGCTTGTTGAACTTGTTGAGGGAGTCCTCTTGCCCCCAAATTTTGGAGCCATTGGATTCCAAGAACCATGTTACATCCCGCCAAGACAAACACATGAACCTCCACCTTAAAAGTTGTCCCTTGAATTTTAACCTTGACCCCCAAGCACTTCTCTTGACTAAGTTTTACTTCCCCACTTGCCACTCTTACTCAAACCTTCTTAGCCAGGTTAAAGGGAAGTTTTACCTTCTCTAACATTGTTGGATCTAATAAATTGTGTGTGGATCTAGTTTCAATTAAGATAGTTACAATTAAGCCCCAATTTTTTCCATAACCCTCATGGTCTTGGGGTTTTGTGACCCAGTTAACGCATGGATAGAGATCTCTGGGTTTTCATTACCAGTGATTTTCTACTCCTTCCTCCATTCCACATTCACCCTCATTTTCAAAAAGCACCTCTTCTAGCAGGTCGAGTTTAGGATTCAGACATTTATGTCCCAGGTTCTATTTAGCATCACAGTAATAGTATATATCCTTATCTCTCCTATTTTTCATTTGCTGTTGGTTTATTTCTTGGATCTGGAGGTTTGGTTTGGGAACTATTTTGCTGGTATCTCCGGTAGGTTCAATTTTTTCAGGATACCATGGTCAGGGGAATAGACCAGCCCATATATGTTGTATTTTTTGGCTAGGTTCAGGTTCTCTTATATTTTGACTAGGCTATAGGCAGAATTTAAGTTTGGTAGATTAAACATCCTAACAGTAAGTTTAATCTCATCACGCAGCCCACTGAGAAAATAACCTAATTTATATCAGTCAAATAACCCTCTTAACCTGTTGGAAAAATTTTCAAACATATCCTTATATTCTTCAACTGTTCCATCATGTTTTAACCGAGTAATGGACTCCATGGGGTCATCGTAGTCATTTGGCCTATACCTGACCAAAAGTGCCTTGATAAAAGCATCCCAGTCAATCATTTTTCCCGACCCCTCAAGGTCCTGGAACCAAGTTAAGGCCCTTCCTTCCATGTGAAAGGATGCTAACTTTAATTTGTGATGTGGTAGGTTATTGTGAAAAGTGAAAAATTGTTGTGGTTGGTAGATCCAGCCAGTTGGGTCTTCTCCATGGAAGATTGGAAAATCAAGCCTGACGGTTCTTGCCTGCACATTTCCTCCCTGCCTCAGGCTTGCTTCACCATCTAGAAGGTGTCCCTCTGATGTTGACACACCAAGGCTAGTGTTCAGATTTCTTTTCTACAATTCTAACGTGATACAGAAAGCTGCTAAACAATAGTCATTTTACCTTTTTAGGGCAAACATTTCAATTTCCAAGTTGTTGTGTTAAGCTTGTAGGTTCTTGTGTTGCGTGTCTATTGATTTCTTTAGGCCATAGAGCCCATCTTGTAGCTACATTAGTCTTGTAACTTCTGCCATTGATGTATTAGATAATGACAGAGACCAATGTCTCTCTGATACCACTTTGTAACAAACCTCTAGGAAATAATAAAGTAACACAAGTTGCTCTCTTTGAGGGGAGCTCCTCCAAGAAAAGTGAGAGGGAGAATGAGAGAGAGATAAAGTTCTTTAACATTCCAGAATACTGCTACAGGACAATACTTTCAGTACCTATACTATAGGGAAATACAGAAATTAACAACACGATAAAAGAAAGGCCACGGGCCGACCACACAAAGGCCAAAGGCCTATCTGAATTCAAAATACAAACCAACTAAAATAAACTAAGGCCCATAGACAGTCTCCTGGCTGTCTACTTAAAAAATACTAAGATAAGAAGGCCCACTCATGAGCCCATGTACTCACAGCCCAACTGAGATAGAATTGGCTTCAGTTCTAGTGGACTTAGATCATATCTAAGTACACAAGTCTCCTCTTCAGTCTCGATGCTTCCTTCTATGCCGTCCGGCCCGTCCCCATGTGAAACCCTAAGTTGAGCTCGGGTTTGTTACAAAGCCCAAGACAGTTGACCACGACTTGCTCATCGTTGGTGTTGGCGTCAACGACAGGTATTTGGACCACTTAGGCGAGACTGAATACCTCATGGCACTAACGAGTTTATGTGACACCGGCATTGGGCAACCATATCCTTCTCTTTGAGGGGAGCTTCTCCAAGAAAAGTGAGAGGGAGAATGAGAGAGAGATAAAGTTCTTTAACATTCCAGAATACTGCTACAGGACAAGACTTTCAGTACCTATACTATAGGGAAATACAGAAATTAACAACACGATAAAAGAAAGGCCACGGGCCGACCACACAAAGGCCAAAGGCTTATCTGAATTCAAAATACAAACCAACTAAAATAAACTAAGGCCCATAGACAGTCTCCTGGCTGTCTACTTAAAAAATACTAAGATAAGAAGGCCCATTCATGAGCCCATGTACTCACAGCCCAACTGAGATAGAATTGGCTTCAGTTCTAGTGGACTTAGATCATATCTAAGTACACAAGTCTCCTCTTCAGTCTCGATGCTTCCTTCTATGCCGTCCGGCCCGTCCCCATGTGAAACCCTAAGTTGAGCTCGGGTTTGTTACAAAGCCCAAGACAGTTGACCACGACTTGCTCATCGTTGGTGTTGGCGTCAACGACAGGTATTTGGACCACATAGGCGAGACTGAATACCTCATGGCACTAACGAGTTTATGTGACACCGGCATTGGGCAACCATATCCTTCTCTTTATGATGTTACAGGCAACTATCTGATGTCAAGGTATGCTTCTCTTGAGAAAGTGATTGTCTCATTGAATTCGTGTAATCTAAACGAGGAAGATGTTGCTGAAATTCTGGGGACTTCGGGAGATAGAATTTCGAAACATGTTGTGAATGTGAACCCAAATAGAGAGATGATTCTCAATGAAAAAATTAGAATGTATAGGGAATTGGTTAGCGCAGAGAATTTGTTTGGTAAAATGCTTGAGAGATGGTTAAAACCTGATAATGTCACGTTCTCAATCTTACTTGGGTTATTGAAGTTGATCATGACTAGATTAGTTATTCTTATAGTTGATAGACTTGGGAGGAGACCTTTATTACTTGGTGTTGTATTACTTGCATTAGAAGAGGTTACATCTTGGTGGAGGAGTCAACTTATGTGGCGTGTCTGTTTTAATTCTACTATTGTGGTTGTTGTGGTTTGTAGTACAATGGGGTGGTGTAAGAGTAGAAATTGTGTTCATTTTGGCTCTAATGTTAGTGTTTCAATTGCTGCCTCAACATACCTAAAGGATTTGCTGTGAAGCCGACACTTGGTGGTATAACCTTTAAAGTACTTATTCTTGGTACGGAAGCACTTGAGCTAGTTGAACAATTAGGGAACATTAATGATTTTTATGGAAAAACAAAGTTATTTTTTATCCTGCCTATTGCTTTCCCAGATTCTTACTCTATTCCGTAGATTTTTTCATCATTAGCAAAAACTTTAGAGAAGCTTCAGTTGAGGAGAAACATGACTAAACTGGAGCATTTTCGCAAATTTATCAATTCTCTCAGTGTCCATTATTGCCTCTATCTTTAAGGATGTTCAAGTTGGAAGAGGATCATCTATTTGGTATGGATGTGTCCTGAGAGGTGATGTTAACAGCATCAATGTGGCTTTTAGAACTAACATACATGATAACTCCCTTGTGCATGTGGTAGAGTCTAACTTGAGTGGAAAGGTCTTACCTGCTATTATTGAGGATATGTTACTGTAGGTCATAGTGTTGTTATCCATGGTTGTACCATTGAAGATGAGGCCTTTGTTGACACTCCTTAATGGTGTTGTTGTTGTGAATCATGGTGTGATTGCTGGTAAAAAGAAAATCCTCATTTTTTACCTTGGTGGTGGGACAATTGATAATGGTGTTTTTTATGTTTTTGCCACTAATGAAGACACTCATCTCGGAGATGAGAATTTTGATCATAGAAGTATAGACTACATCAAATTGAATAAGAAAAGGCCTAGTCAAGTTGTTGGTTCAGTGATGCAGTACAACAATTATGGGGCAGTAGCAACAACTGAAGCTCCTGAACAATGGAGGATGGTTGGAAATTTAGCAAGTAAAACTCAATATTTTGCCTCAAACTGCTCATATCTAAGAAGCATACCTGCAACTTGTGGGCAAGGTGCTCCGATGGGGGATGGTTTGTCACAGTTCAAGAACGAAGTACCTAGGCCATGGGCCAGTTTAATTCTATTAGAAATTTCCTTTATTTTGATTCAATATGTTATTTGGGTTATAGGATAGTAAGTGGGCCTGGACTCTTAGTTTTATTTTCTTTTTATGCTTTTAGTTTTGTTAGCCTGGCCCATGTAGGCGTCATCATGCTTATGTACAAGCCAAGGACTCTAGTGTTCATCATCCAAAAGCCTTGATACAAGAGATTTTCAGTTTCTCTCTTCTCTAGAGGCAAATTCATCCTTGAATTTGACCCTATTTTCTTGCATTTTCTTGTATTTTTGGCTCATCCAAACACCTTCCATCGAGTATGTTATAGCTTGACTTCAGGATAAAATCCAATGGCTAGGAAATTTTGTATCAAAGTTTCTATGAATATGTAAGGCTGACTCAAAGGGTAGGCGACTTGGGCAATTGCCTAAGTCCCCACCCCTAATCAAGGCCCCCTAAATTGATTTTCTTATATAGTTTTTGTTTTAGAAAAGAAATGGCAGCATAACAATAAAACAAAAAAACCTACATCTCACACTAAAGAAAAGTATGCAGATTGTATGTGGTGAAAAGAAAAAAAAAAAGTAAATGACGCAAACTGTTTTTATGAGAAAAGAGAGAGACAATTGAAGCCACAAAATAAAAGAGAGAGAACTGTGAAAACGATAACAAAAATAACACAAGTCATTTTGTCTCTCTCACTACCAACAACTCGAGCATTATCCAACTTATTTTGTCATTGGCTCAACCATTTTATTTGTTTCTTTCATTCTCTTTCTTTCCTTCTTTTTTTTTTTTCATTTCTTATAACTTTTTTTTTATATATACATTTGGGGAGGAGGGTTTCGAACACAAGACCTCCATTTTGGAGGCTGGAGATTTATGCTCCATGGGCCTTTTAGCTTTCTTATAACCTTTTTACCTTTTAGTTATAGTAGCCTCTTTTTTATTTTTAGTTTCTCATATATCTCCATTCTCGTTCCCCCACTTTATACAACTAATTTATCTCATTTGCTTTTTCATTCTTTAGCAGATTTTTATTTCTATTACAACCTTTTTGCATTTTAAAAACCAGAAAAAAGAATTTTAAAGAAACTTCAAAACTATATATTTAATACAATATGCATCCTATGATTGAGTAATGTTATATACAGTCGTGGAGTATGTAAGCATCGTGCAGTCGTTTTGAAAAAGAGTAGGGTCCACTATTAAAAAATTAATTATTTTCATGTGAGTCCCGTATTTTATTTTTCAAAGCGATTGCGCGACGTTTACGCACTCATGACTGCAAGTATCATATCTATAAGTTCCACTAGCAGTATTTTCTCATAATACACTTTTCTTTTCTTTTCTTTTTTTGAGATAACTATTTTCTCATTCTCCAAGAATGAATCAATCGCTCCAAGAACGTTGCTTTCTTCTTGAAAGTTCTTCTTGAGTCTTCGTTTTTATTTTTTACGTAAGGTTGTATGGCAATTGCTGAGAATGTAGGTCGATGTCTGTTCGTGGATCTCGTATCGGTGGTTCCTCAGCCTCTTCCAGAATTGTCTGTGGCGCACCGTGTGCCGAAATCCAATGATGGTGAAATTTTCTTTCAGTTCTCTAAGGAGGAAATTCATCGCTCAGCAGAACCTTTTAGATTTTCCATTGTCTTGAAATTTCTTCGGAACCGTCCATCCTTGGATGCCATTCGGGCATTCATTCAAAAGCGCTGGAATCTTGATGGTATTCCAGTTGTTTCTAACATAATGCATCCTCGGAACGTGTTCATAAGAATGACTTCAGAAGAAGACTACATGAAGGCCCTTTCACTTGAAGTTAATGATATTGACGGGATTCCATATCGTCCATTCCATTAGAGTCCAGATTTTAAGGAAGAAGAAGAGACATCTATTGTACCAGTTTGGATTATCTTGCCAAGTTTGCCTCCTAACTATTATCATGAGTCTTTTCTTAAAATTCTTACTGCTCCAATAGGTAGATTTATTAGACATGATAATCCCACCCGTTGTGCCACTCCCACTGACGGTGCTCGTATCTGTGTGGAGATGGATGCTACAGAGGAGCCGTTACCTCATTTTTGGATTGAGACTCCTGGACTGGGGTTAGCCGCAAGCAAGAGATAATTTATGAAACTCTGCCGGCGTTCTGTTCCAAGTGCAAAATACAGGGGCATAATGCAAGAACATGTCGTGCTGGGAAAAAGATTACGGGAAGAAAGGTATGGGTTCGGCAACAAGAACCTGTTGTGGAAGAAGCTGTTGTGGAAGAACGGGTTGTGGAAGAATCGAAGGAAACTAAAAATCTTCCCGCTGTTGAGGAAAAAGAAGTTGAAGCAAATCAGGATTCTGAGGCAAATTTGGTAATAGGTGATTCCTCCACACCTTTGATTGAGGAGTTGGAAATGGAAAAAGATCATGGTGAGTCTCCTGTTATTGAGGTTCTTGCAGAGGAAATAAATAATAAGGAGGTGGAGAGGAATGACATAAGACTGGAAGGTTCTTCTCGATCGAAGGAGTTGGACACGAGGGAGGTGGAAGTAGTTCCTTGTACTGAGGAGAGGGAGGTTGATAAATTGCAGGAGGAAGAGGTTTTCTTGGAAGAGGGGTCGATGTCTGATCCGGAACCAAAGTTACATGCAGAAGTCTTTCTGCAGGATAAGGAATATCACACAGAAACAGAGGATGAAGTAGGGAAGAGAAAATACCATAAGAGGCAATTTGAGAAAATTAGGAGTTCCAAGAGGGTGATCACTCGTGCCAAAAAGTTATCTCAGTGACAGGGTCAATATTAGTCTGGAATATAAGGGGAATAGGTACTTCTAAGGGATGGTTAAAGAGTCTGCTGAATAATTGTCAACCGAATGTGACAGTGCCGCTAGAACCGTTTTAGCGTGTTGATAAAATTCTGATGTATATGCGGCTGTTTCATTTTGATAAGGTAATTACTAATGAGAAGTTTGGTGGGAAAATCTGGGTATTTTGGAAAACTGAAATGGACGTGCAGCTGGTCCGAATGGGAACACAGTATTTGTCTTTACGTATAGATGACGGGTCTTCACATTTTTTGGGAAATTTTATCTATGCTAAGTGTAATAGATACGAAAGGCAGCTGCTTTGGGAGGAGCTGAGTTCGGCTAGAATGGGTGTGGAGCCTTGTTTGTTTGCTGGAGATTTTAATATAATTCGTTCGGATGTGGAAATGTGTGGTGGTAGTCCAAGGACAACAGCTGCAATGGATGACTTTAATAGATGGACTCACCAGGGCGGGTTGATTGAAATGAATTCTCAAGGGAGAAAGTTTTCGTGGTGCAATAGTTAGTCAGCATGGATTATCTAGAACTTGGGCTAAGTTGGATAGAGTGCTTCTTGATGCAAAGTTACTGTTAGCATTTCCGAATGCACGTTGTTCGTATTTATCAAGGTCAACGTCGGATCATAGTCCCATGTTTAGAGAATTCCTGAAAGATCCTTTTACTTATGGTCCCTCTCCATTTAGGTTTCAACAAATGTGGATTGAGCACCCTGATTTTATGAGTTTTGTACAGATGGTGTGGTCTGAACCAGTGGTAGGTACGGGACTCATGAAATTAGTTAGTAAACTTAAAAAGCTTAAGGTGGCTCTACGTGAAT
Organism: Juglans regia; assembly: GCF_001411555.2. Classification (NCBI taxonomy): domain Eukaryota; kingdom Viridiplantae; phylum Streptophyta; class Magnoliopsida; order Fagales; family Juglandaceae; genus Juglans; species Juglans regia. The sequence continues at coordinate 19,154,469 of NC_049912.1, forward strand.
GGAACAAGAGGGTGTTTAGGCAGACCAATACTCAGATTGCTATTCTTGAGGAGAAGGTTGAGGGGCTTGAGCACTCGCTGCATAGTAATTGGGATAATGAGGTTGAGAGGGAGCTTGTGAGGTACTCTACTGAGTTGTCTACTTGGAGGCGAAGGGAAGATATAAGATTGGCTCAGATGGCTAAAATTAAGTGGAGAATGGAAGGTGATTGGAACTCAAAATTCTTTCATGTTTTGTTATCCAATAAAAGGCATATGAAAATTCATAAGTTGAGAACTACGGATGGGTTAGAGTTCAATTCACTAGAAGAAACTCATCTTGGTGCCATTGAATATTTTTCAGAGTTCCTACGAAGATCAAATCAGCCAAGAGAGTTAACGGATTTAACAAACTTAATTTTGCCGGTTATTGAAGAAGAGGATTGTGTCTGGCTTAGTTGTATCCCTTCGTTGGATGAAGTTAAAGAGGCTCTCTCGTCTATTCCTATAAATAGTTCTCCAGGGCCAGATGATTTTGGTGCGGGATTTTTTATGAGCTGTTGGGAGGTGGTAAAAATGGATGTTTTGGGAGCTATCTCATAATATTTTCTATCTAAAAGCCTTCTGAGATTTTATTCGGCTTCTTTCATTGTGCTTATTCCGAAGGTAGATGTGCCTTCGAGGTTTGATAAATTTAGGCCGATAAGCCTTTACTCAGTCTTCTATAAAATTTGTTTGAAAATTATTGTGAATTGTCTGACAGGTCTTCTTCCCAGATTGGTATCTTTTGAGTAAGGAGCTTTTATACCTGGGAGGAGTATATTTGAAAATATTAGTCTTACTCAGGAAATGGTTCATTCATTGAAGAGAACGTCACATGGTGGTAATATTATAATTAAAGTTAACATGGCAAAAGCATATGATCAGGTGGAGTGGAATTTTTTGCTGGAGCTATTGAGGTGTTTTGGTTTCCCTGCTCCTTTTTGTGAACTAATTCATGCATATATTTTGAATGTATGGTACTCTGTGATACTAAACAGAACGACAAAAGGATTTTTTCAAGGGGTTCGGGGACTACACCAGGGGGATCCCCTCTCGCCTTATCTCTTTATTATTCTTCAGGAGGTACTATCTAGACTTTTAAAACATAGCTTTATGGCAAAAAAGATTGGAAAAATTTTCAAGCTAGAGGCACTCCTCATATTTCACATCTTATGTATGCTGATGACATTGTGATTTTTCTGAATGGAGGAAAGAAGTCGGTGAGGGAACTGTTATGGGTGTTTGAAAAGTATGAAGATTGGTCAGGACAGAAAATTAATAAAGAAAAGACGGCAATATTTTATTCTCCAAAAATTTCGTTGGTCCGAAAGAGAGCTCTTAAAAGGCTGACAGGGTTCTCGGAAGGCTTGTTTCCTTTTAAATATCTAGGGGTTCTGATTGTCTTGGGGCGTCTTAAGCATGAGCATCTGGAGGAGATGGTTAACAAAGTATAAAACAAAATCAGTGGTTGGAAAATGAAAATCCTATCATCGGGAGGCCAGTTGATTCTTCTTCGGCATGTGCTTTCTAGTATGGCTTTACATATATTTGTGGTGTTGCAGGTCCCTTAATCAATTATTAAAGAGTTAAATTGCATGATGAGCACATTTTTTTAGGGTGAGGTGAATGGTAAAGGAAAAAAAAATGGGTGGCATGGGATAGTATTTGTAAGCCAATAGAGGAGGGAGGAATGGGTTTGCGTAATTTGGAGGATATGCAAAAAGCATTGCATATGCGGTTTGCATGGAACTTAATTCAAGGAGAGTCTTTGTGGGCTAGGTTCTTTAAAGGAAAATATGTGGGCTCTCCACCTTGGTGTCTCATTGATAGGAAAAAAGGAATGAGGTTTTAGAAAATGATTGTTACAAGTATTTCTAGTGTCCTTAATAATGCAAAATGGAGAGTTAGAGATGGGAACATTTTATTTTGGTATGATAAATGGAGAGATGGGGGTCCGTTAATTGATGAGTTCCAGATAGTGGGTAATCCGATGCTGAAAGTTAAAGAGTGCAAATTATCCAATAATTGGGATGTGGATTTGTTGAGTATGATAGTGGGACAAGATAATTTGGAGGAAATTATTGAGGCTTTGGCCGTATGTAAGGAAGGGTCTGATGTATTGATCTGGATGAAGCATGAGAGTGGGAATTTTTCTACTAAATCCGCTTGGGATTGCATTCGAATACAAGGTTCTAGTATGGAGTGGCATCCTTGGATGTGGCATAAGTTGCTCCCACTTAAGATTTCGGTGTTGATGTGGAAAGCATGGAACAAGGCTTTGAGCGTAGATGATCGTCTTCGACGTATTGGTATCCCGATAGTTTCTCGTTGTGATTGTTGTAATGAAGGTAAGTATGAATACCAAAACCACGTACTTTTCGAAGGTAAGTTTGCAAAGGAATTATGGCATTATTAAGGTAAGACCAAAACCACTTTGGTCTTCCTCTTGGTCTTACTTGGAGGGAGACGATAACAATTTGGTTTCGACGTGCGTCCTCAGTATCTCAAATGGGGCTCATAGTGGGGCTTCTACCTTCCATTATTACTTGGCACCGCAGGAGATGCATGGAGGGTAGTATTCAGTCTATTAGTTCGATCTGGCTTTCTATTAGAAGTTGGATGCGTTTAGTAAGTCAAGATATGAAAAAGGTTAGTAAATGTTCTAGACATGACTTACAGATTTTACAGATATTGAATATTCCGGCTTTGGTTCCTGATATAAAGTTTTTAAAGCTAGTTGCTTGGTAAAAGCCAGCTCAAGGGTGGTTTAAATTGAATACAGATAGTAGTAGTCTTGGTAACCCAAGTTCTTCAAGAGTGGGTGGTATTATTAGAAATGATCGAGACCATATGGTTTACGCCTTCAATTCTTATATTGGTTATGGTTCTAATAATAGAGTTGAATTGTTAGCTGTTCTGCAGTGTCTCAAAGCTTGTAAAGATATGGGGATTAATTTTGTGGAAATTGAATTAGATTCTCAAGTAGTGATCTCGTGGTGGAATAGGCGACGGTGTGGGGTGTGGTACCTGAAAGATTTTTGGGAAGAGACTCTAGCACTTATGGATTCTATGGTGTGTATAGTTAGACATGTTTATAGGGAGGAAAATAAAGTTGCTGATTGGTTGGCACGGAGTGGTGTGACTGGATTGAGCTCTGAATGGAGATTTCTCAGGGATGTGCCTAGGTTGCTTCGAGGATTAATCCGTTTGGATATACTGGGTTTGCCATCTTTGTGTTGTTGTTAGCGTCATTATTCATGTGGCTTTTTGGTTGGATTGGTAAGATTTTATGATTTTATGTTTTTGAGTTAACATTGTTTGTGGTTGTGTTACAAGAATGGTTTTCTTGCTAAGTATTTTAGTATGTCTTGTTTGATGTAGTTTTCTTTTGGTTAGAGGCTTTAAGTAATTTTGACACCTGGTTTAGGAACTTTCTTACTTATCTTGTAACCCCAGCTGCCGGTTTGTAACCACGGCTTTCCTCTGCCACAAATGAGAGTTTATTAATAAAATTTGGGACATGGTCACTCATGGACAGGTGAACCTTGGCTCTTCTATAAAAAAAGAAAAAGAAAATATAGAATATCAAGAGCAATTTGAGATTTGACATTATCAATATTGGTTTAAGATATCATAGCCAATTGGAAGTTTCGGTTCATCAAACCAAGAAAATTATAAGAAAAATGTTAAATGTACTTAAGAAAAACTTACAATAAACTTACTTCTCCACATGTCAATTATTGATACGTTGAAAATCATAAAATTTGAATTTAAAAACAAAATTAACAAAATGAGTCTTGTAAGTAAAACTGTAAGTATATGTAGCACTACTCATATTATAAAGGCTGGTGCACTTGTTATTTCACTACGGTGGTCAAATATTATTGTTAAAACACGACATGACTGTTGCAGTGGAACATTACTCTTTCAATGCACTCGTTGAACTTTTACACGCCTGGAATGCTCAAGCTTGTGCATCATAACAATATTAGCCAAATTGCAGACTCCAAATGTCTATGACAATTGATCATCTTTGTCTACCCCAGCTCCCGACCTCTCTCTCAAGAAAGAAAAAAGCACCCTACCATTTGTTGCCACACGTGCCTCTGTATGGGCCCGTGGCTGCCACTTCCAGTGGCCCGTCCACATCTCCATCGCACCATGATCACACTTGCTTCACCATGCTTTTTTGCTTGGCCGGAGAGATCTTCATTGCTCACCTAAGTACATATATTGTTAATGTAAAAAATCGCACAATAGGTCAAATCAGAGGAAAGAGCCATCCTCGGCCCACATTGATGATTCGGGCTTTGATACAATGCTCTTCACGTTCATCCATGAAATAAATAATAAATAAGAGAATAAAAATAAATAAAAAGAGACAGAGGTTTACGTGATTCGGCATAAAAGCATACGTCCACAAAGTGTTTGGGGGTGAATTCCACTATGATAGGTGATTTTTCATATCTCTCATGACCTCACATATCTCTAAATACAATAGAGAAATTTAGGGTTTCTAGAGGTTGAAAATGATGCCTCACTAGAGAGAAAATCCCTAGGATTATTTGTGTGTGGTGGATTCTATATGTGGAGGTCATCAGAAGCCCCCTCCATTATCCTTTATTGGCTTTATCTCTGAACTACATTATTGACTTTATCTCTTCCCTTATTTTTAGCGATGGGCTAGACCCAGTCAATCTTATCCCAACAATTGCCCACGATTATTAAGGTCAATTTGCTCAACAATACGGCCTTGAGAATCTTCAAGTCAATAATCTATAGAAAAAAATAAACTTCAAAAATTGGTCCTTGGTTTTTTGTTAGTTTTGTGCTGAGCAGTGAAACACTCAACTTGGAGAGATAGGCGGGAGATGTGCTCGACCGCGCTAGTGGCGAGCGTGGAATTCAGCTTGTAGAGTTAGGCAAGAGATGCACTCGACCGTGTTATGTGCGAGCATGGAGCTCAGCTTGGGCAAGAGATGTTCTTGACTGTCGTAGGTGTGAGCGCGGAGACACGACTTGGTGTGGCACCAGTGAGACACCTTCGTTGCACTCTAGGAGACACTGCCCATGTTGCTTGCCATGGAGTGGTTGCTCGTCCTTGTGTTATTGCTCGCCACAGGGTGGCGAGACGTTGCATGTTGGCCGCCACTTCTTGGTGAGGTGTTGCATGGGGAGAGGCTGGTGAAATTGTCCGTCGTGGAGATGTCAATTCGGTTGCACGGTGGAGACAGTCTGGTTGCTCTTTGAGAGGTGTTAGTTTGGTAGCTCGCCACAGGATCGTTATTCGTCGTGCGTCATTACCCGCCATGGGCAGTTAACTGCTTGGCTAGATTGTTGCCCACCATAAAGATGGCGAGGAACAGTGGGTGTGGGCAGTGAACTTGCCCGCTATTTTTCGTCTCCGTGGAAGCCTAATGGTAGCAGAAACTACCAACGGTGATCTCTGTCTCTAGTTCGGTGGCTAGGCCAGCTTCAAAGCCATAGGGAACTTGTAGCGGTAGAGAGGTGTTGCCGCAGGCAGTGGACGTGTCGAGGAGCTTTACGGCAGGCGAAGCCTCTGACGGTGATAGAAGATGCTAGCGGTAGTTGTGGCAATAGCCATTATTTGTTTCACAAACCCACGGATGTCACGAGGATATAGAAACACGCTTGCAGCAAGAAACGGTCTGGAGGATCCTTAGTGGCTAAGAACTTCCTTGTCGGTGATAGAAACCGTCGTCGGTGGTCCAGATGTCGTGCCTTCCATCCACCTTGCCACGCCGGTTGGGTTGAGCTTCTCGGCAGGAGGCGTACTCACAACAGTGGAGAGGCATTGAGCAGCTCCTACGTTGAACGTCAGCGGTGGTGGGGAGGAACAACAGCGAACAAAGCCTCCATGGTCGAGGACCATCTCGCTGGCTACAAAAAGTGCTAGCAGGTCTAGTTATAGCCGTTAGTGGCCTTACCGGGCTGTGTAGCTGGTGGTGCAGGTTGGTTACACTCTCGTAATCTTCTAGGCTATCAGCGGTGCTGATTCGGCTGTAAGACGTCAATCGGCTTTGCCTAGCCGTTTGTCCAAGTGGATGGACTTGGGTCGCTCCATGAACGGTGGTGGCTGGCAATGGCCTACACATGAAACGACTGGGTGTACATTGGTGTGCACCCCTTACGTCTGTTGTGCATTGTGCACAATGCATGCCATGCACTCCAATTTACTTTTTTTTTTTTAAAGCAGAGTTAATGAAATAAAAAGAAAAATAATAGATTAAAATTGAGAGATCTTATCTGTTTTTTAGGAGACCAGCTCACGAGTCGAGGAATCGTCCTTCTCCCATTTTGGGTGTAGATAATAAGTCGATCTCATAAACGACGCTAACTGTTAATGTCAAAAATCGTACAACAAGCCAAAATGGAGGAAAGAGTCATCTCCGACCCACGATGATGATTCGAACTTCGATACTAGGCTCTTCATGTTCATCCATGAAATAAATAGTAAATAAGTGAGTAAAAATAAATAAAAAGAGATACAGAGATTTACGTGGTTCGACATAAAAGCCTACGTCTACGGGGTGTTTGGGGGCGAATTCCACTATGGTAGGTGATTTTACATATCTCTCATGACCTCACATATTTCTTAATCCAATAGAGAAATTTAAGATTTCTGTAGGTTGAAGATAATGCCTCCCTTGAGAGAAGAACAGTCGGATTATTTGTACATGATGGATTCTATGCGTAGAGGTTTATTTCCTTCCCTAGAGTGATTGAGTCTTACTTTCCTTATGAAACCCTTTCATTTTAAGAGTCTGAGTCAACTTGCCTTATCCTTTTTTAGATTTATCTTTAAGCTAAATTCTTGACTTTATCTCTTCCCTTATTTTTACTGATAGGCTAGACTGGTCAATTTTATCCCAACACATATAGTTGCCATTATATATACTAGTGTTGTTGGGCTTTCCTTCACCTCAATCATAAGTAGAGGAAATAATGGGCTGGAACCATTAGGTTTCAAATTTTGTTTCATCTTATATTTATGTACCGTAACATCTTGTTTTGAGGTATTTGTTTGAAGTCTCCCATCCCTTCCAACCGTACTGTTCATTTTAGCTAATCCTAGAGAACTCGTTTCTTCTTACTGTATCCTTTCTTGACGTGGTCTGGCATATGCATCCGACCATCCACTTTTCAACTTCAAAGCCTCAAAAGTGAGAGTCCGCATGTCATGACCATTCAGATGAGGAGAAGACATACCAATGAAAAGTTTTGCTCCTTGTGCTGCCTCAAATCATGTGTTTATGTATTGTGAACAGTGATAAAAAATTGGCTCAAAAGTCAGTCATACATACATACATACATATATACATACATATATCTATCTATATATATATAAAGTATGTATGAGATGGAATTTCTTGTTTTAACTTTTTTTTTTTTTCGTTAAAGTTAACGGCAATATATATAACTCTATTAATGGCTTGTTGTGCATTAATATATATTGTGCGTGCGTGTGCATGATAGCTCTCCAACTGTTGTGCGTGCATGTGCATAATGGCTTTGCAGGAAAGCATAAAAAATAAAAAATATATATAACTCTATTAATAAAAAAAAAAAAAGATAATCCCAAGATGCAGAATGTATTTCTTTAGACATTTAGAATGAAATACTATTAATTAAAACTTTTAAACATTTTAATATATATTTATATCTTTTCAAAGTTTTTAATACTATTTTGAAGTTCGTTTGGTTAAAGCACTGCAATAAAATAAAATGAGATAAAATTATTGGAGTATCTGACTATCTAAATCATAAATTTCACAACTTAGTAATCATAAGTACCAAAATTTTATAAACAGAACCACAATAGTGAAATATCTTCAACGAGGTTATATAGCTATCTAGCAAAATATAATACAAAGCCAAAATATATAGGATAAAAGGGAAATAAATCTCATTTGACCGAAAACATGTCATTAAATACCATCATCTTGATGATGCAAACTCAATCATCTTATTAAAGTACTGATTGTAGTAGTTAATTTGTTTGTTAAAGTTCCTTTGTAATATTCTATTAATTATATTACTTGTATAAAAGTTGAAACAATGTCTTCTAAGCTATATATGCCATCAACTATTTTTACAAATTTTATAAAAAAATATATTATTTTTATAAAATAACTGTTTAATCTAACTAGACAAACGTGCTTTGTACGTTACTTTGACCTAGTATAAATATATATATTTACTTATCACATGTATAATTTTCAAGGAAGAAGTTTTGCTAGCTACTCATGTTAAGCCATGGCAGACCATCCAAAATTAAACAACCTTGAATTTGGCTATTTAAGTTTAGGATAATGATAGGGTTATTACCCTCCCACCCATTTATTAATCTTTTTGTATCTATTTTTTTTAATTTTTAATTTTACTTAATGGTTAAGGGAGTGACTATTAGTAAAAGTATATTTTTTTAAATTTTTTTCTTAACGATTAAAGATGTTAAAAACATACTTTAAAGAAAATTATAAAAAAATAAAAAGCTTCAAATACACTATAAATAATAAATAGATATTAAAAGGATAATAACCATATCACTACCCGTAAGTTTATAATTACTTGCAATGTCAAGTCAATAAATATTATTACACCATTTAGAATCTTAAAGGTAAGGAACATTGTATATTATTAATTTCACCTATAATGCCTCGTTACTTTCCTTCATATCTAATTTATTACACAATTAGATTATAAACAGAAATAACAATTTTCACATTGCACGACTAGTTTACTCAGAAGAGGAGCTTTGAGTCTTGGCAATGCCGGGAGAGGTTTTTAGCATTACCAAAGACAAACGAGTATAAAACACTTGAGGCTGCTACTGCTGTGGCCACTTTGTAGATAATATTCTTCATCGATTTTAATCAAAGCAAGCTCCACATATTTTTATTTTATTTTTACTGGTTCTGCTAAGAATACAAGTGCAAGTGGGTGTTTTTGCGGTCCTTGCTGTTACATATTCAATGCAGGCTTTTTAACAACAGATATTAATTTAGAAAACAGAGACATAACACATTTGATTGATATAACTGGTACATTGCACTTTCTTATCATTTTACTATAGGGTGGCAAATTAATGTGACAATAGGACAATCTTACAAATTAACTAACCGTGTGACATTCAGCAGAATAATCCATTTTCGAACTGGCTTTTGCTATGGAGAAAGTTTGGCAGTAGACCCTTGCGCTGCGATCACAGAATTGCGACAGAATCCGGTGGCCCTCGTTGCTATTAGCTATATTTACATATTTGAATCAAACCTGTGCATTGTACGAGTATCAGTTAAAGACTTGGACACCGCAAACCATCAATGAAATAATAACTGATAAACACTACCTACAGGGTTCAAACCGAATATATGATGACCCTAGAGTTTACTCCAGTTAATTCAGCTGGAGGCACTATTGAAACATAACGAAAGAGCAACCCAGTACACAAGAAAACACAACCGAGTAAGGGGTGGACAGCATATAAGGTTTGAAAAGGATCTTAAGCTGACACAAAACTACTAATTCTTTAATCAAAAAATAAGCGAGCCTTACCAACAATTCAGGGACTTTCAGGAACACAAAAGACAACGAGTATAAAACAATTGAGGTTACTACTGCTGTAATCACGTTGTTTAGAAGGCGCTTGCTGTCTTTACTGGGCACAAATGCTATTTTTAAGGTATTTGTCAGTTGAAATAGTCTGTAAGATATCTGCAAGAATGCAAATAATTCTACCTTCAGCTACACCACATATTTTCATAATTTAAAAGCATAACATCTTTTACTTACTGCAATGTATATGGAAGTGGTGAGCATAAAATTCAACAATGGATAGTTTGGGATCAGAGAGAGCAAAAATTTTGGCTGACCATCTGGAACACCGGATCTGAAATTTCAATGGAAACCTTTGTAAGAAAGAATTGCATATGATGCATGTGAATGGATGAATGTCTGTTAAAAAACAAAAGAATAATAAAAAAAAAACTTCAATAATAAAAAAAAAACTTCTTCACGTATGTATAATATGTTATTGGCGCAACAGAAATGCCAGCTAAGGAAATAGCGCAAGCTATGGAAACTGCAGAGGAAGCTACGGAAACAACGAAACTTACGGAAATGGCAGCTACCATCAATTATCCCAAATCAAACCCAAGATAACCGGATGCATAAATTCTGGGATTTAAATTTTGTATTTCAAATTTGAATTTCTAATTGTACTATATATAGAAACTCCTGTACGCATATGAAGTCAATGAAAACAGAGGAAACGTATATACCTTCCTTTCTTAGTTTCTACATATGTGAACCTTCCCTTAAAATAGAAAACCATAGTTTGATCATGTGCCAGATGCTCGAAACAAAGCTTCACTGGGATAATATATATTATATTCTTTCTTTCAAAATACAGAAGTTGAAGTGGGAAACATTAGCTTCTGGTTTAGCTAGGACCCTCGAGAATACAAAACAAATAAAAGAAGCCTGTCCATGGAATTAGTGGTCCCAAAATATCAGCTGTAGGCTAGTACCAAGCAGTTTTTCAGTGTGCATCAACCATAATTTGCAATTGAGAACTCTGCTTGCAATCCAGTGCGGAGAACATACCTACCACACGCTGACATAGCAGAATTTGAGTTGTAAGAGAATTGGTTTTTAAACTTCTTTTGCAAATCAAGTTCTGCCACATCAGCAGTGTGGAGGATGTGATCTCCACACCGGCTTTCAAGTAGTAGAATGTTTCTTTTCAATTAACAGCAACAGTTATCCTTAATATTAATGACAGCACAACAAGCAGGCATTCACAGCTATGAGCTTCATAATACCTTAACCAGATGTGGATTTGGGAGATGTAGGTCTCTAGAGTTATCTTTCCAAGCCACCTGGAAACCAAAGAAAAAAAATTTCACATATATTAGTTGAAGATAAATGAATTCATAATGAGAGGAAAAGCTCACAGGAACTCTTAAAAACTTGAAGAAATGGAGAGGCTGCAGTTTGGATACGACTTCTATACTAGATTAGATCAACAACTTGTGGATTAAAATAACAGCCACTTACGCAAAAAGTGTCAAACTGTAGCTACGAAAATGCTGGGTGACATTCCGCAAACATATGTAAACCCTGATAAAGAATGATGCATCATCAACTAGCAAAACGTTATGAAATCTACAAAAAGGTAACATATTTCAGTAAACATATGCATACGTTATCGGAATCCATGAGGTATATGGATGGTATTTGTTGTAAGTAATCTTGTCTAGCTTGTATATATGCTGGAACCACAGATATCCCACCTAGAAATCCGGAGAAACAGTCGCATGAGAGTTGAATATTTAGAGAATAGGGTTTTGTATACTATAATATCATTATACCATTGAAGATATGAGAGCAACAGCTATTTTTATTGTTATTCTGCGCTTCACTTCTGTTTCTTCAAGCTTCTCCATCCACCTTTCAATCTACAATAATTCATGCCAAATTAGTATCCATTAGCTCAAAAGACAGGCAAAATAAAAGCAATGTTTAAAGCTCAATTTCACCAAAAATTAAAGGGAAATATAAAATGTTTCTTTTTCAGAGGAAAGTTGGACGAGATTGCATTAGAACTTACAGTTGGATGATAATAAGCATATATCATCCCAATTATCCATATGTAGCGATCAAGGCCTGAACGGAAATGCCACTCATGCAAGCGGGGCAGCTGTGATTTTGAAGGATTTGGGTCAGTGTATCCTGCAATGATTTAACGACTTGGTCAGCATGACCTGAAATGTTCTAGCAGAGAATATGAAGTTCTGACAAGTTACTAACCAAGAAGGAATGTAAGTGGGCTCCAAACCACTTCAAACACTCCAGGTACTTCCCATACGAGGATAACTAGCAAGAAACAGGCAATGATTTTTACAGCAATGACCGACCCAATCTCATTTTAATTGTTCAGAATACCAAGCGCCCCATAAACCATGAGCGTGAAAAGGGTGTGCATGGGGCAGATGTAATATAGCATGTAACTGTTGTTAAGGACAATGCAGGCAAATAATACCAAGAAATTAAGCCTCCACATCATCTGCTCCAAAAAAGATAAGAATATTACAATTGAAAGCAAATAAAAGCAAATAATATGTATGAGAGTTCAAAGAAGCAACTTTTGACTTTTTGGGGACTGCAAACCTGTGCAAATCTTGCGAGACTGAAATCTTTGCGAACATAATAATATGAAAAGTTCCCAAATCCAGTCATCCACACATATGCAGCAATAAAAACTCGGATAGCATTATAGATTTCTGTAGCAGCAAAGTAATGATACATCAGAAAAAGCACCTGCAACATAGAAGAGATAAGAGATCACCAACAACGATGCAGCGAGTAGAACATACAATCACATGAAGTCTAAACAGCACAACATAGAAAGTTTTAGGCACTTCAGTCCATATATATTGTTTATGTTACAGAACACCAAAATGGAGTGTTATAGTGGTAGAAGTGTGCTTCACTGCATTTTGCATTAGTAGCTTAATGGTTTTAGGTTAGTATGCCCAAATCAACAAGCAAAAAATTCTTCCATGCTCAAAGCTTTTACCCTTATATAATCTAAGCATATTTTTGAGAATGAAAATTTCAACAAATAGGTACATCACTTGAAAGAGCCAGCTAACCTGCATCCAACCTCTCCACTCTTCAGTTTGATGCCTATTTAAATAAAGTAGTGATTTCCCTGAGAATGGAGACTTATCATGATGTATCTTGAAAGAAGTTATTGCCGAAACTATGATAAGGAGGAAGTACAGAAATAAGAAGAGGTCCCGATTGTAGTTCTGCATAGACAGTTAATAGTCAACAGGAAAACTCCATCAGCAGCCAACAGGAAAACTCAAATACCGATACTCAATACAGATGCAGTACATTAAATTAAAACAATCAAGAATTCAATGAACTTTCAAAACAAAAATATTCAAATTTTTGCTTTTGCTTGCAAATCTTTATTACAAATTTAAAAGAACACGAAACTTCCCAGGTAGCTTTATTAGCCAGAATTTATAAATAATTGAGTTTAAAATATAATGTACACAAAAATTTAATAAATAATGGCAACACGAATGTGGTGGCAGTGCCTCCATAAAGTGTAAAGACACATAATGAAACGTAATTGCAGCTGCACTTGCAATGATTAAATGTTTGTTGAGCCACACGCTTCACAAAATGCAATTGAAAACCCTATATGGAATTGTTATATGCATGCATGAAAATAAGATAGATGCAAAGGTAGTGTTCATTTGCATTAAAATATAGGTTTAGTAAAATTAATTACAAAACCTCAAAACAGGTAGTACTTATTTGTACTTACAAGGCGAAGCAGGGTGAAATGGGTGATAAAGATGAATTATCTTCTTCTTTATCAGCTTCTTCACTTACAGATTTATCCTTAGAGGATTCAGCATTCTTGGCAGAATAAAAAACAGAAGTAACCTGAGAGGATGTAGACAATCATTTCAGTTTTAAAACAGGATTAACAGGTTGAGCTATCTTAACCGAATCTTCCAAAAACTGTTTGAGATTTTAGTTTCTTCTAACTGGATTTTCATAAACAGAACTAGCAAAATAAGATCTAGACCTCTCAATTATGTTGTTGATTTTTACCAAGATATGAGGAAACATTGTCGACCTTTGTTTAAAAGGTTTCTACAAAACCCTCCTCCTTGGTCAGAAATTCATACTACTCTAGTAAGGAAAATCAAAGCACATGTCAAAACTCTCCCGTGCCTTGGAATCCCTACTTCTGATTCCTTCAAAATTATTGAAACAGATGCCTCTGACATCAGTTATGGTGGCATTCTGAAACAAACTATTTCACCAGACTCTTCTGAATAAATTGTTCGCTTCCATTCCGGAGTCTGGAATCATGCACAAGAAAAATATAGTACTATCAAAAAAGAAATTTTGTCTATAGTACTATGTATTTCTAAATTTCAAAGTGATTTACTTAATAAGAAATTCCTATCAAGGATTGATTGCAAAAGTACTAAGTATATATTAGAAAAAGATGTTGAAAACATTGCATAAAAACATATTTTTACATGCTGACAAGCTATTTTAAGTATTTTTTATTTTGACATTGAATTTATCAAAGGCACTAATAACTATGTCCCTAATTTTCTTACCCGTAAATTCTTGCAGATACCCAACCATGAGCAAGAAAAAAACAAAAGAAGAACAGACCAATGCTCCTTCACTAAATGGTGGGATAGGTTTTCCTATACCCAACAAATTATTGACTTTGTGATTAGAGATTTTCCTCAAACTGCACCTGACTTGCAACACAAAAAGGAATTTCCTGTAATCACACATGGTTCACTTGTTTAGACTGGATATCCCCAAATCCAGGCCCCTGCTTCACCAATTGCTTCGCAAAGAGGAAAAGCCACCAGCTCATCCTCTAAGAAATCTTCTAAGTCCAAAAAGAAGAATGTTCTCGAATGACTAACTAAAAAAGAAGTAATTCACCTATTCAAGAAGTCATTAGAAAATGATAATTTTGAAGAAGAAAAGAATTTAGAAGCATCATCAGAGGCTTCAGTTGCTAACCCATACAGCAATATTTTTGGACATGATTCTGAAGGAACCCCAAGGTTATCCGATGATGAATGATCCAAGTGCTCCACCAACAAAGAAGGCCGTCCCAAAGACTGACTAGTTCTTTGATCCATTTTTGTTGCCTTATGCCGAAAGCAGAAACAAAAATCCGCTGAAGACACAATGATAACTCTTATTCTGTCACCTTATGCCAAAAGCATATGATCCCGAAGAATCTGCTGAAGACATAATGATAACCCTATTTCACGTGATTAAACAGTATCCATCACTGTTCACTCACGGTTTACTTTTACTGTTTCACTTTAATTATTGTAAACAGGAACTCCTTGATCTACAAAAGGAGAACGTTGCTTCGGAATTAGGCAGAGCTTCTTCTGCCTACACTTCTCTTAATTTGCTCTCACCTATTTCACCCTGCTTCGCCTTGTAAGTACAAATCAGTAATACCTGTTTTGAGGTTCTGTAATTAATTTTACTAAACCTATATTTTAATACAAATGAACACTACTACCTTTGCATCTATCTTATTTTCATGCATGCATATGGTCTGTAAAACCGCTTGCATATAAATGTGCATATTTTGTTCTGCTTCTTCTATTTCTGCATACTTCTTCTATTTCCGCTGTTTTTTAGGGTGGGGGTTGTGAACCAACAAAACAAATGAAATGAAGAGAAGCAATAGCAATGATTAGATACCAGATTGGCTCTGATACAATTGAAAGCTCCGAATGATCAACTCTGCAATCAGTTGTTAGAATCAACAGGTCTTCAAATCGTTCATTTGAAAAAATGGAAACCCTACTTATTGGATGATCATGATACTTCACAGAAATCGAAATTCTTGATCAATGGAGGAACAATATCACCATTTTTGTTCAATAAGATACCAAAGTGGTGGATGATTGACTCATTCCATACTAGAAATAATCGCAAGAAATGAAATGTGAATAATCCGTCCTCCTCTCTTTGAAACAAAGGGCGCTTCTGGTTTTGTCGGTGCTTGAAACAATTTTGTCTTCTCCATATTACTATATCTCTAGAGTCAATAATTTTATATGAGGAACTACTGAACTCAATCACTTGCTACAGTTCCTCTTCAGTTTTCTGTTGAGGTCTATCCTGTAGAGGTACTCAAATTGGATCAGTGATCGATTTGTAGGTTTCATTGTAAACCTAATTGGTTACTTCCAATTACGTAAATCAATAGTTCAAACAGTGATACAAAGGTAGTGTTCATTTGCATTAAAATATAGGTTTAGTAAAATTAATTACAAAACCTCAAAACAGGTAGTACTGATTTGTACTTACAAGGTGAAGCATGTTGAAATAGGTAAGAGCAAATTAAGAGAAGTGAGGATAGAAGGCAGAAGAAGCTCTGCCTAATTCCGAAGCAAGGTTCTCCTTTTATAGATCAAGGAGTTCCTGTTTACAATAATTAAAGTGAAACAGTAAAAATAAACTGTGAGTGAACAGTAATGGATACTGTTTAATCATGTGAAATAGGGTTATCATTATGTCTTTAGCGGATTCTTCGGGAGCATATGCTTTTGGCATAAGGTGACAGAATAAGAGTCATCATTATGTCTTCAGCGGATTTTTGTTTCTACTTTCAGCACAAGGCGACAAAAATGGATCAAAGAACTAGTCAGTCTTTGAGACGGTCGTCTCTGTTGGTGGAGCACTTGGATCATTCATCATCGGATAACCTTGGGATTCCTTCATAATCATGTCCAAAAATATTGATGTATGGGTAAGCAACTGAAACCTCTGATGATGCTTCTAAATTCTTTTCTTCTTTAGAATTATCATTTTCTAGTGACTTCTTGAATATGTGAATTAATTTTTTTTTAGTTAGTCCTTCGAAAACATTCTTCTTTTTGAACTTAGAAGATTTCTTAAAGGATGAGCTAGTGGCTTTTCCTCTTTGCGAAGCAGTTGGTGAAGCAGGGGCCTGGATTTGGGGATATCCAGTCGAAACAAGTGAACAATGTGTGATTGCAGGAAATTCCTTTTTGTTCTGCAAGTCAGGTGCAGTTTGAGGAAAATCTCTAATCACAAAGTCAATCAATAATTTGTTGGGTATAGGGAAACCTATCCCACCAATTAGTGAAGCAAGACCTGGTCATGATATTAGTATTTCTTTCATAGTTCCACTTCATGATCCATGGTACTTTGTACTATTGGCAAAAATGGAGTCAGTTGGGGAAATGAGACATGTCTCGGTCAAACTTGGAGCAAACAGCATTAGCAAAACATTCAAAGGCTCTTAAGAGCTCATCAGGAAAATTCTCAGCAAAGCAGATTCTAGTGCGAACACTCCTTTCCATGCCTAGGGTACCCCTATTCCTACCCCTACTCCTACTTCTACTCCTACCCTTGGCCCAACACCTACCCCTACGACACCTTGCCCCGCCCCTAAACCCAACAAGAAACCTGCTTCTATAGTTTGGGCTCATTTCACCAAACTAGAGGGTGGTGACCCTAATAACCCCCAAGCCAAGTGTAACTATTGTGGAAAAATCTATAGATGCCATTATAAGAAACATGGTACCTCACAATTAAAGATGCACTTAGAAGACCAATGTTAAAAAAGTCCAATATTACCATCATTACAAGAGAAAAGCCAATCTAAACTAGAAATTGGACTTCAAAAAATGGCGGATGAGACTAGTGGGGGTGCAACTTTGAGGGGGTATACTAAGTATGCTCCTGATGAGTGTAGAAGACACTTAGCTCGTATGGTCATCATGGACGAGCTACCTTTTCAAGTTGTTGATGGGAAAGGGTTCCAAGTGTTTGCTCGCTACTTGGAACCAAGGTTTAATATTCATTCTCGTCACACGATGGCAAAGGATGTAAAAATACATTTTTGGTCTGAAAAATAGAAGTTGATGGGTGAATTGGCCGGTCAATTTGTTTGCCTTACCACTGATACTTGGAAATCAGTCCAAAATTTTAATTATATATCTTTAACTGTACATTTTGTTGATTGTAATTAGACATTGCATAAAAAAATTATAAAATTTTGTCAAATCATCGATCATAAGGGTGAGACAATTGAGAAGACCTTAGAGACCACAATAAAATAGTGGGGGTTGACCCGAGTTCTTACAATCACAGTTGATAATGCCTCGTCTAATGATGTCGCATTGGGACATTTAAAGACCTATCTTAAATAGGCAAATAAGACAATCTTGGGTGGTGAGTGTCTGCATATGAGATGTGCAGCACATATTCTGAATCTTATTGTTACTGATTATTTGAGGGATCTTCATGACTCGATTGCTCAAGTTAGGACTGTTGTGAGATGGGTGAGATCTTCTCCTTCGAGGTTGGAGAAATTCAAGATTGCTTCAAGGTTTGCGGGCCTATCATCCAAGAATGGTCTTTGTACTGATATGCCTACACGATGGAACTCAACATATTTGATGTTGGAGATGGCCCAAGAATATAGAATGGCATTTGTACTATTGGATGATGAAGACATCCAATATGTTAAATATTTTGATGATCACGAGGGATTGGGGAAACCTGTAGATGATGATTGGGAGATTGTATCTATTTTTGAGAGTTTTTTAGGCTTTTTTATGAGGTCACCACGACGATATCTAGAACTTTGTACCCTACATCACATCAATTCTCTCAGCAAATATGTAAGGTAAAAGAAGAATTACATGACATGGTCGCGGGTGGTCACTATAGGCTGTGGGAGATGACATTGGCTATGAGGTCAAAGTACGACAAGTATTGGGGAGATTTTATTAGGGCTAATATTTTGTTATATGTAGCTGTCGTCCTTGACCCGAGGTTTAAGGTGGATGGCATGGTATTTGGAATGAGCCTTGCGTACGGGCAAGCATGGGCGGAGATTATTACAGCAAGGGTTCGGGAAACCCTTTGTAGATTATTTGATAAGTTTACCGTCCTGTGGGGTGTAATATTGCGGCACCTGCACCTACCCCTACACCGGTTCAAGAAGTCGATAGTGGGAAAAGACATAGATTGGACTGGGGTGAGAGGTTTAAGTAGACCCCCTTGATGCGAAGTTATGTAGAGGCTCAGTCAGAGATAGTCAGATACTTAATAGCGGAGGTAATATCATTTTCACAATACTTCGATATATTAAGTTGGTGGAAGGTGAATGCCTTGAAGTATCTCATCCTTGGAGCCCGCAGTCTTTTGGCCATCCATGTTAGCACCGTAGCCTCGGAGTCGGCTTTTAGCACCGGAGGGCATGTATTGGATTCATTTCGGAGTTCATTAGCTTCTACCACTGTGGAGGCTTTTATTTGCACGCAGAATTGGATCAAGGGAACTCTAATTCATGTTCCGAATGTTCTTGAGTATGAGAAACCAAAAGATTTTCCATTTTGAAAACAGGATTCGAAGTAAAAATAGGTTTTTCAACATTTTCTTCAATCCGATCTAGCTGTTTTCCGATCGTATGAAGATCAAGATCTACAAAATTATTCTGGTGAATAACCTTTTTTGTTTCTTTTAAAATCTTGTCATTCTCAAAATCTCTGGAAACAATTTCGCGGATTTTGAAATGGAAAGCAGCTACTTCAGATCCTTTATAAGGAATAAATACTATATCTAAAGGCGGATGGCTAGATTGGACTACCATTTTGCCTTCTTCCTTGACAAAATCAGTTTTAACAATATTTAAAGTATTTTAAAAAACATAATAATTTTCAACAAAATTGAAGAAAAGAATGTGCCTTTAGAGCTTATTCATTTCTTCTTTTCATTTACACTTAACATGTAATTTTTCAACAACAGAAAATTTTGCATGATAGGCCTTACGCTTATCATGATTTTCTTTTGAACTATATTCATTCACAAGAGCAATCAAATCAAACTCAAAAAGTTTGTTTAAAACAGTCAAACTGTGATGAATAGGAGCAACAGGAGCTGTCATATCCGACGCTGTAGGTGATAAATAGCAACGAAAAAGAAGTTGTTCTTGTCGAAACCACAGAAGAATCGTCTAACGACGAATCCTCTGAAGAAAAGGATATTGATTTAATTGAAAAGAATTTTCAAGACAATGATTTCAAAATAGCCAGATTTTCTTCAAAAGGACCCAAACCAATGAGTCTCACGAAGAATTGGTATCCAAGACCTACTCCTCCTGATTTACAGTTTGAAGAAAAAGTTTTCCAAAAACAATCTTCTTACTCTGTTGATAAAGTTTATGAATGGAATATTGATGGGTTATCTGAACAAGAAATCCTCAATACCATGAGTAAAATGTCTTTAGTGGCAAATGCTTATATTAATAACAATATCAGACAACCTGATGTTGTTATGTTTTTAACTCAAGGTTTTACTGGTATTTTGAGACATTGGTGGGATAAACATCTAACCAATGACACCAAGGAAACCATTCAGAATGCTGTCAAGCGTAATGAAGAAGGGTTACCTATTTTTGATTAAACTATCGGGATGGCTCAACCTGATGGTGTTAACACTTTGATTTACACCATTTTAAAACATTTCAATGGAACACCATCAAATATAACTAGTCGTGTAAGCGACCAGTTGAACAATCTGCGCTGTCATCAGATGTCAGACTATAGATGGTATCAAGATGTTTTCACCTCTCGAGTAAAGCTTCGTGACGATAGTCAAAAGCCTTACTGGAAAGAAAAGTTTATTGATGGTTTACCTCGCTTATTTGCTTATAAAGTGAAGGAAGAACTTACTGATACCTCTGGATTCCTCAATTATGAAAATTACACCTATGGTGATATTTTCAGTGTAATTAAGAAACTTGGTATTAGTATGTGTAATGATCAAAGAATGCTTCGTGAACAGATGAGAAATAGTAAGAAAGCCAAATATGAAATGGGAACTTTTTGTGAACAGTTTGGCCTTCCATCTATTGCTCCGTCTAGAAGAAAGAACAAAATCTCTAAATCTCATGGTGGTTTTAGGAAAAAACCCCGTGATGAATTTTATAAGAAAACTTATAAAAAGCCTTATTATAAGGACGATATCATTACCGACCCTTTTGGTCAGAGAGTAAAATTTCATTTTGCTTCTCGTTTTGAAATCGATAGGGATAAAGGAAAGAAATCTTTGTTTTTAGCAAAACAAAAACATTTGAATTTCCTCCAACAGGAAATCAAGTACAAAAGGATTTCTGAACAATTATCCTCTTCTCTTTTAATTTCAAAGATTGAAGATTTTAACAAACGTTTGATTTCAGATGTTTGTTCTGATTTACCAAATGCTTTTTGGTATAGGAAGAAACACATAGTTTCTCTCCCATACATTAAAGGGTTTAATGAAGCCAATATTCCGACAAAAGCTAATTCCGTTCAGATGAATAGAAAGACGCTGGAATATTGTCAAAAGGAGATACTTGATCTTCAGAATAAAGGCATTGTCAGGAAAAGCAAGTCACCCTGGTCTTGTCCTGCCTTTTATGTCCAGAAAAATGCAGAGCTAGAACGTGGTACCCCTCGTCTAGTTATCAATTACAAACCCCTGAATAAAGTCTTAGAGTGGATTAGGTACCCTATTCCTAATAAACAAGACTTAATTCATAGGTTGAGTGATGCAGTGGTCTTCTCTAAATTTGACCTAAAATCCGGTTTTTGGCAAATCCAAATAGCCGAGTCAGATAGGTATATGACTGCTTTTGTTACCCCTTTTGGTCATTTCGAGTGGAACGTCATGCCTTTCGGCCTTAAAAACGCTCCCAGTGAATTCCAAAATATCATGAACGATATTTTTAATTCGTTCTCTACTTTCACCATCGTTTATATCGATGATGTTCTTGTTTTTTCTAAATCTATTGATGAACATTGGAAACACTTGAATTCATTCCTTGACATCATTAGATACAATGGTCTTGTTGTTTCGGCAACAAAAATCAAATTGTTCCAAACCAAGATTAGATTCCTTGGTTATGACATCTCTGAAGGCAAAATCAGGCCAATCCAAAGAGCCATTGAATTTGCTGACAAATTCCCTGATGTCATTCTTGATAAAAAACAATTGCAGAGGTTCTTAAGATCTCTCAATTATATTGCTGATTTCTACAAGGATATGAGGAAACAATGTCGTCCTTTGTTTAAACGACTTCTTTCCAATCCTCCTCCTTGGACAGAAATCCATACAAATCTAATAAGGAAAATCAAAGCACATGTTAAAACTCTTCCGTGCCTTGGAATCCCTACTTCTGATTCTTTTAAAATCGTGCAAACAGATGCCTCAGACATTGGTTATGGTGGCATTCTGAAACAATGTGTTTCACCAGGTTCATCTGAACAAATTGTTCGTTTCCATTCTGGAATCTGGAACCCTGCACAAGAAAAATATAGTACTATTAAAAAAGAAATTTTGGCTATAGTACTATGTATATCAAAATTTCAATCTGACCTTTTAAATCAAAAGTATTTGGTCAGAATTGACTGCATGTCTGCAAAATTTGTTTTAGAAAAAAATGTTAAAAACATTGCATCAAAACATATTTTTGCACAATGGCAAGCTATTTTAAGTGTTTTTGATTTTGATATTGAATACATCAAAGGCACACAAAACTCAATCCCTGACTTTCTCACCCGTGAATTTTTGCAGAAAACCCATCATGGCCAGCAAAAAGAAAACCCGAGAGAGAGAGAGAAAAAGGTGAATCCACCACCACCAATGCCCAGTATAAACCTCATCAAGAATGAGGCTGGATCTGCTACCACTAATGCCGTATCTACAGCACTAGACATTGCCAACAGGTTCCAGCCACTTGGCAAACCTGTTCAGCCGCAGACCTTTTCATCTGCAGTAACTACTACTTTTGACCCATATGCGAAAGCAATTGAGTCAAAACCCATCCCTATTACTCCCCAGTTTTTCCTCCCAAAAGGAAAATCTGAATATTTGAGAAAAAATTTTGCTTCATATCTGTTTCATATCGAGCCCAACAGCACGATATATACAGATGTTTTCTAAATTTCTTCTTCCTATTTTCCTACTCTTTTTCACTGGATTCCTGAAGATTTCTCAAAAAATCTCCAATTCTATTTCAGTATTTTGATTCAAACAAATTCATTGGTTATCAAACCTATTTATGACAAGGTTGATACCAATAAATTAATCTTTCACAGTGCCTATATTCACCGAGTTATCACTCAAGCAGAATGGGGATCCACCCCATCTACTTCCAAAAAACTCGCCCAAACAGACACTGCTTTTTCTTACTTTGATTATATTGATGCTTGGAAGCGCTTCATGCTCTTCCAAACCCCTGATATGAGCCACTCCTGGTTCATAAAATTTGATCAAAAATTTAAGGGAAATTTTCCTCTTTGGTTCACTCAATGGTGGAACCAATACGGATTAATTCCTGAAAATCTTCCTGGTGAGCTCTTAAAAGCCTACCAACATTTTTCAAAAATCGTTGATCCAACTTTGGATCAACACTCCAAAAAATTTCACCATACTTTACATTTCTGTAAGAGATACCACCTCCCGTGGATCTTCAAATGGAACTATGAAATAAATGGTGATGTAATGACAAGAGTGTATTTCACCAAATGGTGGGATAAATTTGAACATAATCAAAAGATTGTTGATTTATTAATCAAAGATTTTCCTCAGACTGCACCCAACCTGCACAATAAAAAGGAATTTCCAAAGATCATGGCTGGACCATCCAAAGCTCCTGAATATCCATTGATTCAGGCCCCTGCTTCTCCAACAAAATCCGGGGGGGGGGAAAGGGCAGTTCATCCTCAAAATCCTCTAAGTCTAAAAAGAAAACTGATATCTTTGACGGACTTAATAAAAAGGATTTAATCAACATCTTAAAAGAATCATTATCAAAGTCTCAAAGCAAATCTGAAGACGAAGATTCAGACACTGCATCAGAGGCTTCTTACAGCAATATCTTCGGTAATTCTGGGTTCTACACAGACGAAGAATAATTGCTACTTGCTACCAGACAGAAGATCCACTTCTGTTAAAACTACTACTTGAGTTCAAAGAAGACCTATAGACAGATCCACTGGCCAG
The DNA here is from genome assembly GCF_001411555.2 of Juglans regia. Lineage (NCBI taxonomy): Eukaryota > Viridiplantae > Streptophyta > Magnoliopsida > Fagales > Juglandaceae > Juglans > Juglans regia. The sequence goes on from NC_049912.1 coordinate 19,178,123, forward strand.
TCTCCTTTAAACAAGCATTGTCGTTTTGTGCCGAAAGCAGCATCCAGCCGCCAGACACAATGATGACACCCGTGGTTAACAGTACTAACACTGTTCACTCACGGACTTACTTTTTGCTTTTCTCTTACCCGTGCCTAAAGAGTAATGACAGCTGTCATTCACGGATTCCTCTTGTAACAGGAACTCCTTCATCTATAAAAGGAGAACCTCATTTTCATTTTAAGGCAGAGACAATTTTAGGAGAAACATCATTGTAAGCTTTCTGCCTTCCTACTACTCTCATATTACCAAGAGCAAATACTGCTCTACCTTATGTCATAAATTTTGTAATCTTTGTATAGTTTTATGAATATGTTTAATTTCCTACTATTAGTTTTATTTTCTTTATTTTGCATCGCATCCTTGCATATGGTCGGTTCTACCGCCTGCCTTTAATTGTGCATTTTATCTGCTTTGCACCAAAACAGCGGAATGAAGGAGAAGGAGATTGGAGAAGAAGAGAATAATGCAAAGCAGATAAAATGCACAATTAAAGGCAGGCGGTAGAACCGACCATATGCAAGGATGCGATGCAAAATAAAGAAAATAAAACTAATAGTAGGAAATTAAACATATTCATAAAACTTTACAAAGATTACAAAGCTTATGACATAAGGTAGAGCAGTATTTGCTCTTGGTAATATGAGAGTAGTAGGAAGACAGAAAGCTTACAAGGATGTTTCTCCTAAAATTGTCTCTGCCTTAAAATGAAAATGAGGTTCTCCTTTTATAGATGAAGGAGTTCCTGTTACAAGAGGAATCCGTGAATAACAGCTGTCATTACTGTTTAGGCACGGGTAAGAGAAAAGCAAAAAGTAAGTCCGTGAGTGAACAATGTTAGTACTGTTAACCACGGGTGTCATCATTGTGTCTGGCAGCTGGATGCTACTTTCGGCACAAAACGACAATGCTTGTTTAAAGGAGACTGGCCAGTGGATCTGTCCATAGGTCTTCTTTGAACTCAAGTAGTAGTTTTAACAGAAGTGGATCTTCTGTCTGGTAGCAAGTAGCAATTATTCTTCGTCTGTGTAGAACCCAGAATTACCGAAGATATTGCTGTAAGAAGCCTCTGATGCAGTATCTGAATCTTCGTCTTCAGATTTGCTTTGAGACTTTGATAATGATTCTTTTAAGATGTTGATTAAATCCTTTTTATTAAGTCCGTCAAAGATATCAGTTTTCTTTTTAGACTTAGAGGATTTTGAGGATGAACTGTCCTTTCCCTCCCCCCGGATTTTGTTGGAGAAGCAGGGGCCTGAATCAATGGATATTCAGGAGCTTTGGATGGTCCAGCCATGATCTTTGGAAATTCATTTTTATTGTGCAGGTTGGGTGCAGTCTGAGGAAAATCTTTGACCAATAAATCATCAATCTTTTGATTATGTTCAAATTTTATCCCACCATTTGGTGAAATACACTCTTGTCATTACATCACCATTTCTTTCATAGTTCCATTTGAAGATCCACGGGAGGTGGTATCTTTTACAGAAATGTAAAGTATGGTGAAATTTTTTGGAGTGTTGATCCAAAGTTGGATCAACGATTTTTGAAAAATGTTGGTAAGTTTTTAAGAGCTCACCAGGAAGATTTTCAGGAATTAATCCGTATTGGTTCCACCATTGAGTGAACCAAAGAGGAAAATTTCCCTTAAATTTTTGATCAAATTTTATGAATCAGGAGTGGCTCATATCAGGGGTTTGGAAGAACATGAAGCGCTTCCAAGCATCAATATAATCAAAGTAAGAAAAAGCAGTGTCTGTTTGGGCGAGTTTTTTGGAAGTAGATGGGGTGGATCCCCATTCTGCTTGAGTGATAACTCGGTGAATATAGGCACTGTGAAAGATTAATTTATTGGTATCAACCTTGTCATAAATAGGTTTGATAACCAATGAATTTGTTTGAATCAAAATACTGGAATAGAATTGGAGATTTTTTGAAAAATCTTCAGGAATCCAGTGAAAAAGAGTAGGAAAATAGGAAGAAGAAATTTGGAAAACATCTGTATATATCGTGCTGTTGGGCTCGATATGAAACAGATATGAAGCAAAATTTTTTCTCAAATATTCAGATTTTCCTTTTGGGAGGAAAAATTGGGGAGTAATAGGGATGGGTTTTGACTCAATTGCTTTCGCATATGGGTCAAAAGTAGTAGTTACTGCAGATGAAAAGGTCTGCGGTTGAACAGGTTTGCCAAGTGGCTGGAACCTGTTGGCAATGTCTAGTGCTGTAGATACGGCATTAGTGGTAGCAGATCCAGCCTCATTCTTGATGAGGTTTATACTGGGCATTGGTGGTGGTGGATTCACCTTTTTCTCTCTCTCTCTCGGGTTTTCTTTTTGCTGGCCATGATGGGTTTTCTGCAAAAATTCACGGGTGAGAAAGTCAGGGATTGAGTTTTGTGTGCCTTTGATGTATTCAATATCAAAATCAAAAACACTTAAAATAACTTGCCATCGTGCAAAAATATGTTTTGATGCAATGTTTTTAACATCTTTTTCTAAAACAAATTTTGCAGACATGCAGTCAATTCTGACCAAAAACTTTTGATTTAAAAGGTCAGATTGAAATTTTGATATACATAGTACTATAGCCAAAATTTCTTTTTTAATAGTACTATATTTTTCTTGTGCAGGGTTCCAGATTCCAGAATGGAAACGAACAATTTGTTCAGATGAACCTGGTGAAACACATTGTTTCAGAATGCCACCATAACCAATGTCTGAGGCATCTGTTTGCACGATTTTAAAAGAATCAGAAGTAGGGATTCCAAGGCACGGAAGAGTTTTAACATGTGCTTTGATTTTCCTTACTAGATTTGTATGGATTTCTATCCAAGGAGGAGGATTGGAAAGAAGTCGTTTAAACAAAGGACGATATTATTTCCTCATATCCTTGTAGAAATCAGCAATATAATTGAGAGATCTTAAGAACCTCTGCAATTGTTTTTTATCAAGAATGACATCAGGGAATTTGTCAGCAAATTCAATGGCTCTTTGGATTGGCCTGATTTTGCCTTCAGATATGTCATAACCAAGGAATCTAATCTTGGTTTGGAACAATTTGATTTTTGTTGCCGAAACAACAAGACCATTGTATCTAATGATGTCAAGGAACGAATTCAAGTGTTTCCAATGTTCATCAATAGATTTAGAAAAACCAAGAACATCATCGATATAAACGATGGTGAAAGTAGAGAACGAATTAAAAATATCGTTCATGATATTTTGGAATTCACTGGGAGCGTTTTTAAGGCCGAAAGGCATGACGTTCTACTCGAAATGACCAAAAGGGGTAACAAAAGCAGTCTTATACCTATCTGACTCGGCTATTTGGATTTGCCAAAAACCGGATTTTAGGTCAAATTTGGAGAAGACCACTGCATCACTCAACCTATGAATTAAGTCTTGTTTATTAGGAATAGGGTACCTAATCCACTCTAAGACTTTATTCAGGGGTTTGTAATTGATAACTAAACGAGGGGTACCACGTTCTAGCTCTGCATTTTTCTGGACATAAAAGGCAGGACAAGACCAGGGTGACTTGCTTTTCCTGACAATGCCTTTATTCTGAAGATCAAGTATCTCCTTTTGACAATATTTCAGCGTCTTTCTATTCATCTGAACGGAATTAGCTTTTGTCGGAATATTGGCTTCATTAAACCCTTTAATGTATGGGAGAGAAACTATGTGTTTCTTCCTATACCAAAAAGCATTTGGTAAATCAGAACAAACATCTGAAATCAAACGTTTGTTAAAATCTTCAATCTTTGAAATTAAAAGAGAAGAGGATAATTGTTCAGAAATCCTTTTGTACTTGATTTCCTGTTGGAGGAAATTCAAATGTTTTTGTTTTGCTAAAAACAAAGATTTCTTTCCTTTATCCCTATCGATTTCAAAACGAGAAGCAAAATGAAATTTTACTCTCTGACCAAAAGGGTCGGTAGTGATACCGTCTTTTTCAGTCATGCGAGGATATAAAGAAGAGATAAAAGGGATTCCCAAAATCACTTTGTCAGACATATTTTTGACTAAAACAGAGGGAATCCGAAAACAAATATTATTCTGGCAAACATGAGCATTATTGAGCTCATAATTAATGGTCATCTTTGAGCCATTTGCCGAGAATAATTTTTCGGTTGATTTTTCAAAATACTTGCTAGGAATGAGTCCTTCTTGAATGCAATTCAAGTCTGATCCGGAATCAATCATAGCAACAACAGAAAATTGAAAATCATGAGCAACAATAATATTAACTCGAGAAAACCATTTGGGAGGAATGGTATGACGGATTAAACAGATCTGGTTGTCGGCAGGTAAATCCTGTTGACTAGAACCAGCCTCGGTCTGCTCATTATCAGAAGGAATGTCTTGATCAAGTTGTTTGTCAATCTTGATTAATAAAAATTCTTGTCTTAAAACTTCATTCTCAGACTTGAGGTTGTTTATTTCAGATCTGAGATCTAGAATTTCTTTTTTGACAGAATTTATTTCAAATTGTAAATCTGAAACAGAAATATCCTTGGGTTTTTTCTTTGAAAATCTTTCCAAGGTTTCTTGAAAATTAACCCTTTGATTAGAGGGTTCTGGATCCTTACGAATCATTACCTTCTTCAGCTTTAGAAGATATTCTTCCTTAAGCTCAGGGTTAGTAATTTGAGAAATCAAGGTTAGCAAAAGATTTTCTTGTTCTTCAGCCTTAGTTAGGACATTGATTGTCTTACTAGAAGGCTTACAACAAATAGAATTACAATTGCAACCTAGCTTCAAGTCAGAGGGATCAGGAGTTGTAAGTTCAGAGTGATAATCTGAATCACTAGAACTATACTCAAGAATCTCCGATGATGAGGACGAATCTGTTTCTAGGAGTCGAAACAGTTCTTCTTTATCATGGGGATTGATATCCATCTGGCTGAGCTTCTTTTTAAAATTTTTGGCTTTTTCGGGGACATTTATTAGCAAAATGTCCAGCCTTGCCACATTTATAACATTTTTCAGAAGAATTACCTTTGGAATTTTTGAAATTCTTTTTCTTGAAATATGGTTTAGAAAAAGGTTTTTTATAAGTTTTCTTATAAAATTCATCACGGGATTTTCTCCTGAAACCACCATGAGGTTTAGTAGTTTTGTGCTTTCTTTTAGATGGAGCAATACTAGGAAGACCGAATTGTTCACAGAAAGTGCCCATTTCGTATTTGGCCTTCTTACTATTTCTCATCTGTTCACGAAGCATTCTTTGATCATGACACATACTAATGCCAAGTTTCTTAACAATACTGAAGATATCACCGTAGGTGTAATCCTCATAGTTAAGTAATCCATCAGCACTAGTAAGTTCTTCCTTGACTTTATAAGCAAATAGTCGAGGTAATCCATCAATAAATTTCTCCTTCCAGTAAGGCTTTTGACTGTCGTCACGAAGCATTACTCGAGAAATAAAAACATCTTGGTACCATCTGTAATCTGACATCTGATGACATCTGAGATTATTCAACTGATCGCTCACGCGACTGGTTATATTAGATTGTATACCAACAAAGTGTTTCAAAATAGTATAGATCAAAGTATTAATACTATCAGGATGTGCCATCCCAATAGCCTCATCAAAAATAGGTAAACCTTCCTTATTGCATTTTACTGCATGGCGGATGGCTTCCCTAGCATTATTGGTAAGATACTTATCCCACCAATTTCTTAAAACACCGGTAAAACCTTGTGTTAAAATCATAACAATATCTGGTTGTCTAATGTTATTGTTGATATAAGCATTGGCAACCATGGACATTTTACTCATGGTATTGATGATTTCTTGTTCAGAGAATCCATCAATATTCCATTCGTAAACTTTGTCAGCAGAGTAAGAAGATTGGCTTTGAAAGACTTTTTCTTCAAACTGTAAATCAGGAGGTGTAGGTCTGGAGTATCAGTTCTTCATTAGACTCATAGGTTTGGGTCCTTTTGAAGAGAATCTGGCAATTTCCAGATTTTGAAAATTCTTTTCAATAAGATCAATATCTTTGTCTTCAGAGGATTATTCGTTAGAAGTTTCTCCTGAAGATTCTTCAAGAACAAATCTATCACCATTACTGTTAAGAGTACTGGTAGAAGGTTGTTCTTTCTTTAGATCAGCTAGCAATTGATCAATTTTATCTAAATTTGCGGCCTGAGGATTTTTAAAATCAATTTTTGGCCTTTCTTCAGGAAGACTGATCAAAGGTTTTTCAATCTTTTTCTTTGGCTGATCTTTAGGGAAGATCAAAGGATGATCATTTTTAAAAATAGGTGGAGTAGTAAAAATAGGTTTTTCAACCTTTTCTTCAATCCGATCTAACTGATCTCCGATCGTTCGAAGAGCAAGATTCGTAAAATTGTTTTGGGAAATAATCTTTTTTGCTTCTTTCAGAATCTTGTCTTTTTCTGGATCTTTGGAAACAGTAGTATCGGATAGTTTAAAAGGGGAAGCAATTACTTCCAATCCTTTAAAAGGAATAACAACTGTCTCCAAAGGAGGATGACTGGATTGAATTACAGTCCTTCCTTCTTCCTTGACAAAATCTTTTTTAACAACATTTAAAGTAGTTTTTGGAATGTAAATATTTTCTGCAAAATCTAGGAGAGAAATATGCTGCTGGAGCCTATTCATTTCTTCCTTCCATTTGCGTTTAACACGTTGTTTTTCTAAATCCGAAAATTTTGCAACATAGGCTTTTCGCCTTTGTTTGTTCTCAGGAGAAGTAAAATCTTTTAGTAAAGTAGGTAAATCAATTTCAAAAAGTTTGTTCAAAACATTTAGGCTGTGATGAACAGGTGCAACAGGGGCTTGCATATCTGAAGCTGTTGGAGACATAGAAGAAGTATCTTCTTTGTCTGCTTCATCATTTACGTTCTGGTTTTTTGAAGAACCAGTTGCTCCTTGTGCTGAGTAAAAAGCAGAAGTAACTTGAGAGGAAGTAGAAATTCCTTTCATTTTTAAAGCAGGTTTAATAACAGGTTGAGCTGTTCGTACTGAATCCTCCAGAAATTGATGGAAATTAATATCCTTTCTGGGATTGTTTTGAACAGGGTCAACAAAACTAGATCTGGAACCAGCAAAAGAATTTCTTCTTCTACTGCTTGAGGTTTCAGATTTATCAAAAGAAATTTTAACATCTCCGTTGATGTATTGCCGGATGATGTCAACATCAGCACCCATAGCAATATTTCTTTGAGCCATGGGCATTTCTTGTTCCAAAATCCATTCATTAGGAAGAGTAATTTCATCCCAATAAATCCTTTTTGGAATTTTAATATCCACATCTGAAGAGCTACTCTGGATCAGAAGAGTATGCTTTCCAGAAGGTTTTGCAATGGCTTTTGGATCTAAATTCGTTTTCAAAAGACGATAATAAATCCTGAAAATTAAAGCAAGAGGTTTACTTCATTCAATCATATGATATCCAGAAGTCAAAATGTTTAAAATTAAACATTTCAAAATATGTTTGTCTGTTAGAGACAAAGTAATGTTTGGAAAACAATCAAAATGGATTGGTCCTTCTGATAAAGAAAACTGGACCATTCCGAGAATGCTATCCTCAAAACCGAGGAATCTGCCATCTCTTAAACAAAAAAGAACAGAAGCATTAATGCCTAACCTTGTTAAGGGCTTAGCAGCAATCTGCACAGAACCTATGTGAATATATTTAAATCTCTCATTCTTATAATTCTCTATATCATTTCCATTAAGGAGATAGCATTTTTCTTGGGATTTAGATATACTATAGGTTTGTTCGACTGTTCGAACATTTAAAGTATTTAAAAAAGTATTTTTTAACCAAGTAGTTTTATAAATAGAAGATGGTTTAATATCCGGGATCTTCCACGATCCTAGATTAGGAGATAGCTCTTCTCCATAAAAGCAATCTTCTTCATTGACTATATCAGGAGGCAAAGCCGACCTGGAACTAATTGAGGAATTACTCCTCCTCATTCTACCAGGTTTTGATCCTAATCTACAGGGAAGGTTGCATCTCAAAGAGGCTGCGAACTTTACCTTGGCTGGTTACTTATTAACCCAGTATGCCCTGGACGCCTACCCCGGCTGAAAATGGGACTTATAAAGGTTCTAAAGTAACACAGACACGACACTGAACCACCTAGTGCAGAAACTCCCGCACCCAGTAGAAGATGATCAAAACAAGATAGAAAAAAGAAGAATAATATGCAACAATTAGATATCAGATTGGCTCTGATACCAAAACAGCGGTTACTATATATATATATATATATATATATATAGTAACCTGATAAAGCCATCAACAGCACCTTTTTTGTTGAGCCAAAGAAATCAGTGCGATCACACAAGTAAAAGTAAGCCATAAGAAGACCAAATTCAGATCTGTAAGAGAGAATCAGAGAAAAGAAAAAATAAAGTCAAAATTCAGTCAGCATGAAGAAAATATATTTTGCATATAAGTTAAAGAAGTAATTTGCTCACATAGCTCTAAGCGTCAATCGATTTTCAATCAAAAAAGGCTCGTCCATCAAGAGGAACCTAAAAGGGTAATGTAAAACGATGCATGTAAGTTTATATGCACGAGTAATCATAGATTGAACAAATGTTGACAACTTTAAGGATCCCAGACTGTCTTTAGAAACCTGAAAATAGGAGATGTAGTGGACGAACTTCGAGATTTAGGAGAGCCTGATTGTAGACCTCCACCCTCTAATAGAACAGCTCTATCATCTTCCTTAACTGTGCCATTGCCCAATTCAGCCAAATTGACGTCGGAGTGCCTTCTAGTAGAAAAGAAATTTGAATTTCATTACTTCCCAAAAATTATTTCTTTTCCTTTTCATTCTTTACCGAAAGAAAGTATCGTACTCTGAAAAGAATCATCGTCTAATAGCTCTTTACCTCCTTTCTGGAATTTTTCATTCTTATTGGAAGATATAAAAAGTCCAAGATTACTTGGCAGGAATGCATGTGTATATACACATTTGTGCATTCGTGAATATACATTAAAGGATCATTAAAAGAGAACAAAATTCACAGAAAATATGCGCACAAGTCAAGAGCCGAGTAGGTTGAACAACGTACACCACTCTCAGAGTAGTAACATACTAAACAATAGTATAAAGTTACAAAAACTCGACAATAAGCTCATAAAAAAGCTTTAAAAATTCCTGCATAGAAAATAAATGTTAAAAATTTGCCTGTAAGCATGGCTAGATTCCTACAATCAGGGGCGGAACAAAAAATAGTTATAAATAAATAAAAGTATAGAATTATAATTATACTGTCAAATATCTTTAAAATATTTGTAATTGCCCCCAACACTCAAACACCCAGCCGAAACTAGCATACTAAGTTCTAAAATTCTTAACTATTATTTTTGTTCACATACTGACACACCATCTCCACTATCCTATGACAGAAAATGACAAAAAAATTAAATTTCTTTTTCCTTTGACTAAATAACAAAACAACTCTCTTTTATCTGTCTTCCACTTTTCTTTTTTTTCCCTTCTTGCTCTTTTTTGTTCTTCACAACATGGAGAGTGCTTTGGAGTTGGAAAATTATACAATCGTTGGCTTGCTGGTAGCTATGGTGGAGGAAAATGAAGTGGAGCTCAAATGAGAGGTTAGATGGGCGACTTTAAAAATTTAGTTTGTCCCAAAATAGCTACTTATATGATTAATGTTAAATAGCTGCTTATGTTGGTGATGATCAGTTTCGTCAATTACCGTTCACCCCTACGTACGACATACTTTGTCAATCGCCCCCTTACACACACCAAATCCTAGTTTCGTCCCTGCCTACAATTGAAAAGATTCTCCAACTCACACTTTGGCAGCGACTGAATTTTTCTTGTACTTCAAAAACTCGGAATATATCCAAGCTGCAATTAGAGGTATGATTCCAAGAAGAAACGACACCTGAAATGACAAGAAAATGACACAAACATAAGATACTACTAACACTAAAAGCATAAAAAAACTATTGAAATCTAGGGAAAAAAGAACAACAAAATGAAAACTAAAATGTCGAGAGTAATGGTATACAGTATCAAGCAAGCATCGTTCAGCAGCCACCGCTCAAGCACTCAAAAACCAGAACAAGATCCGGGAAAAAAAAAAAAAAAAAAGCTAAAAACCAAGTCATACCTGTCCAGGAGTTATCGGGCCAACGATCACCATTTCCGATACGAAAAGCAAAGAGGGCCTTGGTTAAGCGAAATTCAGAGAGATTCGAGCAGAAAATCGTCGAGCATTTCACTGAGACCGTGGACTCTGGCGCTTCGGAACCAGATCTGAACTGAAACTGAACTCCAGGGGAGGGAGGGAGAGAGACAGAGAGAGAGAGAGCTGTCGTTGATATGGAGAGAGGATTTGGTGGTGGTGGTGGTGGTGGGAAGGGAGGGAATGTATGTGTCGGGCTAGCAGAGCGAGACGGAAATACATAGACACGATTTGTATATACGAACTTTCAGCGCGGTTAGTTGGGAAAGCGCCATTTCTCCTAACTCACGTGCCACTGCTACTACTATGATAGTAGTACTATCCATGCATACAACATTTGTGAATAATGAGATGGTTAATTAATTACTTTATTTTATAATTAATTAACTAAATACTACCATTTAAAAAAAAAAAAACCTTCAATTTTATTACAAAAATTTTATATATAGTTATTTTTACGTACTTCTTATACACTACACTAATGTAATTAGGGCTGTACAAAAAATCGATAAACCAACCTAGACCGACTCAGACCGGCCGCCGGAGCTCGGAACCGGCCGAAACCGGTGAAAAACCGGTCGGCGTGCGGCAGAAAATAGTATAAACCGATATCGGCCGGTTCGGCGTCGGTTCGAACCTGGTTCAAACCGCTGAACCGGCCGATTATAGAAATGTTATTTTTTTTTATATATTCTGTATTCAAAACGACGGCGTTCCACTTAAGTTTAAGTGGAACGGCGTCGTTTTAAGTCTGTAGTTGTGTTTTAACATAACTGAAACGACGCCGTTTGTATTAAACCAAACGGCGTCGTTTTATTCATAACGTATTAAAAAAAAATTAAGTAGAACGACGCCGTTTGGTTTAGACCAAACGGCGTCGTTTTGAAATTAGGTCGTCTTCTTCCTCGGGCGTCTTCTTCCCAGTGACGCATCGCATTTTTCATCCCCTCTCTCTCTCTTCTCTGCGACACTCTCTCTCTCTACTCTCTCAGACGAAACTCGCCGATGAACCGATCGTGAACCGCCAGAAAATTGCCGGTGTCGAGACGGCCGGTTTCCTCCCCCAAAAATAAACTATCTGTCGGCGTCGGTTTTATCCCAAAACCGCACCGATACAGTTGGTTTTCACCCCTAAATGTAATTGACTGCGTCACTTTTTTTAATAGACTATTTTAACTAATCATATCAATAGACTATATAAAAATATATAAAAGTGACTATATATAACAGAACTCGATTATAAATTAAATGTTAAAGTCTCACTTTTCTTTTACCAGAACTAACAACACTTGCGCGCATTTGACTATTGATCTTTTGGTTTATTATTCGGAAAGTTGTTGCAAGAAAATTTTATATTACACACTTCTATCTAATCGTTAGAATCAATATGTGTTTTATTATTTTTATTTTTTTATTTAAATACATTTAAAAATTCACTTTTTAATCCATTCTACTATTCTACTAATCCAATGCCTATTTGGGAGAGATCTTCTTTTAAGCCACTACACCTGGAGGGACTCGCGTTGCCCTTGATAAGGGGCGGCCCCAATATGAAGGCCTAACGAGAAATGCTACGGGCAATATCCTTGTTGATTGCAGATAGAAGGTTTCGGTTGGCAATGAAATATGTCCGAAACAATACCCGTGACTAAAAAAAAAATACAAATAAAAAGATAAATGAGACTCTAAGATCTCCAGAATCCCGATGCGTTCCGGATGTAATGCATTGAAAGACATGATCTTCCACGCGTTTTGCATACGCACGAGCAAACAGACAAAAATATTTTCGAATAATAATATTACGAGGTCAAAATTGCAAAGAGATCTCCACGCGTTTTGCATTCGCTGAGGCAAACAGACAAAATATTCTCGAATAATTTTACGACGTCAATCAATGCATTTTGTGCGCGAGGTTGGGAAGAGAGTCTCGTCTCACTGGCATTTAAATATAGAAGGAAATTTCAAGGGTACCTCTACAGCGATTGATGATGTGCACTGATACTATGCATTTTGTGTTTTCTTTTATTAATATTAAAAAAAATATAAAATGCAACAAATTTGAGAATGAGATAAAATAAAAATTTTATTAATAATAATAAAATATTTTATAAATAATAATAAAATAGTTTAAATTTTTTTTAAATTTCAATATCTACTAAGAAACTTCTAAGAGCATTGGCAATAACTTATTGCCAAGTCTATATTAGACTAGTTATCATAAAGTAAAAATAATAATATAATATTATATATTTTAATAATATTTGACAATTTTTTTTTTATATTATGCAAATACACTTGATATATTTTAATTAGGGGTGTAACCGGTCCGGTCCGGTCCGGTTTTGGACAAAATCTATGACCGAACCGGTATGTACCGGTTTTGTATTTTTCAAAACCGATTACGCACCGGTTACCCTCCTAAACCGGTACTTCCGGTTTTACCGGTTTCCGGTCCAGTCCGGTCCGATTTTCTGATTTTTTTAAAATGTAAGTTTCACAATTTATCATTATAAATTTGTCTATAAAAAAAAAACTAATTTAAAAAATATTGTTTCATACTTTTATTATAAGTTATATATTAGTATTAGTTATAAACTATATATTTAATATTAGTATTAGTTATAAACTTTTAGTGATTTAATATTAACATTTTATGTAATAATTTATAAATTATAATAAGAAATTATTTCATATATAAATATATAATTATATATAAAACTTTCACATAAAAAATTATAATTATACATAATATATAAAACTTATATATATTAATATATATATATAATAATTTGTATAAAACTTATATATACAATAATATAAATATTTTTTATATATATATTTTTTATCAACCGGTCCAGTCCGGTTCGGTCCGGTCCGAAAAATCTTAAAACCGGAACCGGCCGGTTTTCACATTCTAAGAACCGGTCCCGGACCGGATCAGTTCAAACCGGTAAAATCGGTCCGGTCCGGACCGGTTTTCCGGTTTTTCAGTTTCAACTTACACCCCTAATTTTAATAATATTTGAAAAAAAAAAGAATTATACAACAATTCTTGAATCTCTTCTGCTTCAACAAGAGCTCTGTCTAACAAAAAAAATTATACAACAATTCTTGAATCTCTTCTACTTCAACAAGAGCTCTTCTGCTTTAACAATTCTTAAATGGCAACTATTGCTTATTTTGAATCTCTTCCCTTCAAAATTTAACAATTCTATGTATTAGTGCAATGCATGCAGGGAAAACAAGAGCTCTATCTGACTCTTGCTACAGCTCCCTGTTTTCTTGGCAACTTAAAAGGAACAAGGTAACTAGGGGAGAGTGACATCTTAACCTTTTTTATTTTTTGGAAAAAAGAAAAAGAAAAACCACCATGAATATACAGAAGGACAATGACACAATTGTTTTTTCTTCTATTTAAGCAGAAGGGGAAGGTGGGAAGAGACTGTTATGTATATGCCTTCTATAAATAAATGGTGGCAACATGGACCTCGCTACTGATCAAGAAGATGACTCCCTTCTTTTGCAATGTATATATATATCAGTCATACTTGTGGTCGATATCCTTCATAAGCTTTCATCAAAAGCAATCCTACGACAATGACACAACAATATAATTTGTCAATATGCTCATAATCAAAAATAAAAAGGAAGTATGAGAGACATTAATACAATTGAAAACTGAATTTGAACTACCATAAATAGATTCTCATGTCCACCCTCACTTTATACTGTTAAAGATATACTGTTAAAGATAAACCTGTTTTACTGAGATGTCAAAATACTGCCCTGGCATCATTTCTAACAATCACAGAGCATAATCTTGATGGGCAATGTTTCTCTTCATCTTGAATTTGTCATTCTCTAATTTCCGTAGCATCTTATATAAACTACAACTCATTCTCATTCTCATTTCCACTTAAAACTATAATCTTGTATAACTGCATGACAAAACCCAGCAGTTCTATAGTCAAGGTTGAAAAAATAACACCATTAAGCTCATTTCCACTGATCTCAAATCCAAATTCTATATTAGAAAAAGCCAAATTTATCTAGAAATGGGGCCTATGATTTCTACAGCTAATTCCATCACAAAATCCATCAACTCATGATTTATCGTATTATGCAAAATCTTAAACTTGATAAACATTAATTTGATAAATCTCCGAATTGAATTAAAATTAATCAACATAACTCAAGAAATCATAGGTGCTAATTTGCAAGGAAATATAGAGTATCTTAATCAGTTTGATTTTATATGTAGTTCTCTAAAAATCATAGGTGCTAATTTGCAAGGAACTTTAATGTGCGTATCCGAGAAGGGAAAATGGAAGAGCAACTACGTACCAAGAGAGGAATGATGGATCTGGCAGAGCTCGATCGTGTCGCTAGGGTTTTTTTAGATAAGCCACTGCGAGAGTCGCAGAGCCACCACGAAGACTTAGTTTAATCATTTATTGAAGAGAAAATGAGAGAAGAGGAAGAACATCATAATCAAATCATAAAATGAGAGTAGAGGGAGAGAAGTGACTCGGAGCAAAATGCAAAGAGAAGAGGGAGAGAAGAGCGAGGAAGAGACTTACCGTTTGGCCTGGAAGAAGACGACCAACCAAGAGAACAGGGACGAACGAGGAAGCTTGCGAGTTGAAGAAGAGCAAGGGAGAGAAAAGCACGAGGTTGCTTAAGGGTTGAAGAGAGAGAAATGAACGAGGGAAAGAGAGAGAGGGATGCCGGTCAAAATAATAAAATATTATGATTGAGGGTAAACAGTAACTCGCCAATAATGGAGAGCACCCAAGAATTACTGTAGCTGAAGTCTTGAATTTTAGACCATTGGCTAGTCCAATGTAGAGGCTTTTTTTCCCACATAGCTAAAGTTTAGACTTATTGACATTTGACTAATCCATTGCCAATGCACTAACTCATTAAGCTCTCTAGTCATCTTTGGCTAGACATTATTCACTTATTAAAATAATATTTTAATCATTTCCAACAACTATTATATTTTAATATCTATATTATCTAACTATTTTAAAGTCTATATTATGTATTTCAATTTTGATAAATAGTCCGTTATTTTCTACATTATTCTATTTCATTAATAATAATTAAATTAAGAAATTAAAATTAAATTAGTAATTAATATATAATTATATTTTCTACCTTATTTTAAGTAAAACTTAAATTATTAATCAATATATAAAGTGTGTTTATAAAATATTACAAAAAAAAATTCTAAAATATTATTAAAATATATAATATTATATTATTATTTTGACTTTAAGATGGCTAGTTCAATGTGGATTCACCTAGCAAAAGTTTAATGCTCTAGCCAAAACTTGAAATTCTAGCCAAAATTTAGACTTGGCAATGGCTAGGCCATTGACAATCCTTTGAGATAGCCAAATTCTTCTGAGAAGACCAAATATATCTTTTTTCATATATTATTTTTAGAGTAATGATATTTACAGTCATGAAATGCGCAAGCGCCACACAATTTCTTTAAAAGAAATGAATAAATATAGAATCTACATGGAAAAACTAATTTTTTTTTATAGTAGACTCACTCTTTTTCAAAACAATTGAGCGGCGCTTGCACACTCCACGACTATATGTAGCATTACTCTTTTTTTATATTAAAAAATATCTTTAAACATTTTAAAAAAATAAATTCACAACATCATTAATAAATGCTTACTTAATCACTAAGTAAAAAAAAAATGCCAGTAGACACTCTCAGGACCCAATCTCGGGACCTAGTCTCCAAATCCCAAGCATTTCTATTTTAGTATATATTTTTGCACTTTTTAAAATTTGTATAAATAATTACTCTATAAATTGACTAGAAATTAGCTATCGATGGTGATTCAGAAGTTGTTATTCCCTCGTTTGTTTCCAAAAAAATATCTCATCTCATCTCATTATTACAACTTTCTCAACTTTTAATACAAAATAAAATAAATAATTCAACTTTTTCAAATCTCAAAACAAAAATAATATTAAAAAATATATTCTTCCAATACTTTATTTAATTTTTTAACTTTAATTTCAACTCATCTCATCTCATCTGTGAAGACAAACGAGCCAAAATTGATTGAAAATCCTGAGAAAGCTACTGATTGGATCATCGAATCTATAGTTAGAGATACAAGAATACTCCTGCCATCTTTTGAGAGTTGGTGTATTAAAAAACTTCATCGAGATCATAATCGATGTGCGCATAATATAGCCCAATGGGCGGCTTCAAAATGTCTATTTGGAAGCATACACATCATTAATATACCCCATGTCTTTTAGATTTTCATAATGGAAAATACCCACATGTTATATGTTTGTAACTAATGTAGCTTTGTCTACAAGAATTCTCTTTGTTTAGTTTAATATAATATAGCTATCTTGCCTTAAAAAAAAAAAAACAATTACTCTATAAAAGAAACTTAAGAGTACTCTCGATGGATCCTTTAAAATATATTTAGAATTCAAATATATAAATTTTTGTCTAAAAACTAAACCCAATGGATTACGTAAAACTCCTCTATTTTACATCCATTTACAGAAAACCTGGTACATGCAATGCGTACTCTTCATTTGGTATACATTTTTTTATAATTTTTTTTATATTTCATTTCCTCCATCATTTCCTTTTAGTTTGATTTTCACCAACTAAGAAAATTCTTTTTACTTTTCATCATTTATAACACCTCTATTTAATTTTCTTCAAAAAAATATCTTGGAAATATTTTTTATCCAATATTTTTCATATTTTGAGTTTAATTTTAATTTTTATTTGGTTTATATATATTTTTATTTTTTGTGTACATGACTAAATTATATTACATTGTATATAAAATTTATTGCAAATATAAATAAATAAACATATGGATATTGCTAATTTATTGGTGGTTAGAGGAACTATTTAAAAAGAATAAAAAAATTATTTAAATAATATGAAAAAAAAATAGATAAACTGATGTATGATATTAAGAGTGTGCAAAATTCCGAGAATTCCAACTCCGTCCGACCTCCGCTCCGATGCCAACTCCGACGGAGTCGGAGTTGTCGGAAGTCGGAGTCGGAATTCGGTGTAGCTCCGAATAATTATTCGGAGTCGGAGTCGGAGTCGGAGCTCCAAGGAGCTCCGACTCCGACTCTGAATTTTTTTTTAAACCCAGCTCCAAAACGACGTCGTTTTGGAGCTGGGTTTAAAAAAAAATTATTGAACGACACCGTTCCACTTAATATGGAACGGCGTCGTTTCGGAAGTTCCTTCTTGAATGAGCTTCTTCATAAGACGTCAGTCGTTCCTGACTTCCTTCTTCACTTCTTCTTCCTCCTTCACTTCTCTCTCGCGTCTCCCGTCCCAGTGACTGAACTAGTGAACTGTGAAGCCGTCCTCACGTCTTGTGTCTTTCTTGCTAGCGTGCCGCCGTTCGTCATTGCTCCTCCCTGCCGCCGTCCCTCGTTGCTCCTCTGGAAAGCTTCCACCTACGGTGAGCCCTAAATATAATTCAAGCACGTCTCTTATGAATTGGAGCCAGCAGTTGTGATTCTTGTGTATTGAATATTCAATATAGTCCCCAACACGGCGCTCAAAAACATGAATTTTACATTATTTTGAAGACTTGCGCTCGAGCGAGGTGTCGAGCGCACGTTGTATTGAACATTGGCTCGAGCGATATGTCGAGCGGACATCAAGCGAACCTCTCTGAAAGAGTTCTGCTCGAGCGCTACGTCGAGCGCTCATCGAGCGAACCTCTCTGTATGAGTTCTGCTCGAGCGATATGTCGAGCGCACGTCGAGCGAACCTCTCTGTATGGATTCTGCTCGAGCGCGACGTCGAGCGCAGGTCGAGCGAACCTCTCTGTATGGATTCTGCTCGAGCGCCACGTCGAGCGCACGTCGAGCGAACCTCTCTGGATGGATTCTGCTCGAGCTCCACGTCGAGCGCACATCGATCGAACCTCTCTGTATGAGTTCTGCTCGAGCGCCACTTCGAGCGCACATCGAGCGAACCTTCTGGATGGGTTCTGCTCGAGCGCACGTCGAGCGAACCTCTCTGTATGGCTTCTGCTCGAGCGCCACGTCGAGCGAACCCATCTGGATGGGTTCTGCTCGAGCGCACGTCGAGCGAACCCATCTGGATGGGTTCGTCTGAGTCAAGCGCACATCAATCGAACCTCAATGTAATAATACATCGATACATGTATTATTATGATACAATAATACATGTCCTATTGTATAATACAATAGCCTAGTTTATTTTTAAACTAATTTTTTGCTTCTAATTTAATTTTTTCAACTTCATTGATTGTGATATGGATCCTAGACATAGTGGAGATGATCGTCCACAAGGAGATGTGGCGGATGCCAATGCTACAACTCCTACACCGGTGGGTACTTCCACCCCTAGAGCCACATCTAGGGCAGCTACATCTAGAGCAGCTACATCTTGTGCGAGTAGTCGACTCCCACTCCCAATTGATATAGAGGATGAAGATATGTTCAACGAGGAGGAGGAGATGTCCATTGAGCAAGATCAACCACCAGGACCTTCTAAAAAGAGGTCGTAGACATGGGAGCATTTCACCAAAATTCCTGGTGAAATTGCGAACCTAGTGGCAAGATGTCATTACTGTGGATCACTTTGTGGATGTCATTCGAAGAAGCAAGGTACCAGTGTGTTAATAGCACATCTAAATGGTTGCCAACGATATAAGATAGCGAAGGGATTGCAAGCCACTGATCAGACCAACCTCAGTTACCAATCTTCCACAGCCACTGATGGTACACAGACTAAGAAATTGGTCATCCCTCAATACAGTGAGAAGATGTTGAGGGACATGCTTACATAGATGATAATTACTGATGAGATGCCATTTACCACAGTCGAGAAAAGAGGCTTTCGAAAGTTTTTAAATTTTGTTGAGCCACGATTTCTCATTCCATCACGGTATACAGTGATGCGAGATTGTATGAAGAGGCATGCGAAGGACAAGGAGGAGATGAGGAAGATGTTTATTACCACTGGCCAAAGAGTGTCTTTTACGACTGACACATGGACTTCCATACAGAACGTCTGCTACATGTGTATCATGGCACACTACATTGACAGTGAGTGGATTTTGCATAAAAAAATTATTGGTTTTAAAGAAATTGTGGATCATAAAGGTGCATCCATTAGGGCGAAGATGGATGATTGTTTAAAGGACTGGGGAATTCGAAAAGTGCTGTGTATTACAGTTGACAATGCCAGTGCGAATGAAACAGCAATTGATTGGTTTAAGCGGAACACGACGGTGAGAGATGATGTCTCCACGAGTTTATTCACGTTCGATGCTGTGCTCATATCATTAACCTCATAGTTGTTGAGGGATTTAAAAAGAGGTTCATGATTCCATAACCCGAGTCCGCAACATTGTACGATATGTGAGGGGTTCCCCTTAAAGGCTTGCCAAGTTTAAGGCAATAGCAGAAGATTTGAAGATTGAATGTTCTAGTATGCTGTGCTTGGACGTTCCGACTCGATGGAATTCTACATACATGATGTTGGATGTGGCACAGAAGTACCAAAAAGCATTCGAGCGGATGGAGGTCGAGGATGGGGGCCTGAGGTATGCTTTGTTGGAGCCAGCAGGACAGGGGCTCGGTGCGCCAGACGCACATGATTGGACCAGTGTGAGTTATTTTGTTGAATTTTTAAGAACTTTTTATGAGATAACCATGCGACTATCTGGATCCAAATATACGACTGCGAACTCATTTTTCAGTGAGCTCTCGGAGCTTCACTTCCAGTTGGAAAATAGTTGTACTGACTCTGCTGGATTGTTATCTGATATGGCTACAAGGATGAAGATCAAATATGATAAATATTGGGGGAATTTTGAGAAGATAAATAGATTGCTATTTGTGGCTGTGATCCTTGACCCCCGAGTTAAGTTGGCCGTTCTAGAATTTTGGGTAAATTCCGTCCTCGGGGCAGTGAAGGCTGGAGAGTTTATTAGATTGCTAAAAAGTGATGTTGATGACTTATATCATCACTACAGTACTAGTGCTCAGCCTTCATCCGCAGTTGGTAGTTCCTCACATTCGAGGCCGACAGGATCGACAGTTTTCTCAGGTGATACTGACCCATCTGTAGGGGTTAGAGGCAATCGTATTATACGGCAGTATCATCAACTCATGTCAACAAGAAATATTATGCATTGTACATCTGAGGTTGAACGATATTTTATGGAAGCTGTCGAGGCACCTAGTGATGTATTTCAGTTATTAACTTGGTGGAAAGTTAATTCCACCAAGTATCCAGTCCTTTCCCGTGTGGCCCGAGATGTGCTAGCCATTCCTGTCACTACGGTTGCCTCAGAGTCGGCATTTAGCACTGGAGGTCGCGTGTTGGATGCTTATCGGAGTTCATTGTCACCGTCAACCGTGGAGGCCCTCGTTTGCACACAGAATTGGATAAGTGAAACGCCCATTGGACTAGATACCGTTGGCGTTGATGCCGAGAGCTATAGGCTTGAATCGGGTAAGTTTATATGCTTTTAAATGATGATTTAATTATTTTTAATGTTTCTAACTTCTACTTTTTATGATTTTGTAGATCTAATTGTGAACCCTAACATAATTACCGATGATTGAGAGTTTGGAACGGACGCTACTTGAGAGTTGGGATGGAGTTGAGAGAACCTCCTTTCTTGGTAAGAATCAAATTATTCTTTTACCGTATTCAATTTTTTATTATCAATTTTTTTTCATCTATTGATTGCTACTTTCTATCTTCATTTCAGGCGTGACCAATGGAACATTAGGGTTTGAGTGAAACCCGTGTTTAATTTTTATGTAGTTATATTTCAAGACTGAGTCATATTGTTATTACGTTATAAATGAGACTGTTATAACTTATGGCTGCATCATACATGTTATTTACTTTTTAAATTATTTATATAGTTATATTTATGTACTTATATCCCGAGCAAAGACGTGGGATAAGTACTCTTTATTCTATAATTTCTATTAGTACTTATCCATCCTCTCTCAAAAGTTTATAATTTATTATCCAACTGAAATTAATCGAATTATACAAATTCGTACCATCATTCTTTTCTATAAAATTTTAAATTTGTGTAATTTTCAACTCATGAGTCATGAGCACTTTTAATGCTAAATTTCAGGCGGACATAAAATAAATTAAATATATAATCAAAATTCAGTAACAAAATCAGAACGAATATTTAAATTATTGAAAACTCTTGAATAAACCAAATATTTTTAGATGGTTCACTTTTAAAAAAATATATATATGTTGCCCACTATCTGAAACGAAATTGAACAACAAAATTTAAATAATAATAAATAAAAAAAATCTGAAATTGAGTTCGGAACTCCGAACGGAGGTCGGACGAACTCCAGTCGGAGTTCCGATCGGAGGTCGGAGCTCCGACCTCCGATCGGAATCGAACTCCGACTACGTTCGGAGTCGGAGTCGGAGTCGGAGGGGAATTTTGGCTCCAACTTTTGTCGAAGTCGGATGAGCTGGCTCTTGACATCTCTGGAAAATTTTGGAACCTGTATAGAAGGGCTAATCCTATGCTTCTCGATATACAATGAAAACAATGGGACGGTGCTATGTCAATCTCCCACGATGGTGTAAACATCCCATATGCACCACGTCCGTTTTTTAGATTTTCTCATTTCAAAATTTTCTGCGAAAATGATTTCATTTTTTTTGGTACTTGTCATTAAGATTTATTTATTATGTAGAAAACATATTTATAATCTCTTGAAATGAGAGTACAATCAAAGAGCATTTAGATCTAATTTCATTTATACATAACATAATTAGACAAATAGATTTATTCTAAGCTTCATTGTATTCGAATTCAAGAAAAATGATATTGTAACATATCTTGAAGAAAACTCTTCTCTCACTATTTTCTTCTTTTACAACCCCCTTTGCACCAACAAAACACTCCTAATTATGTACTCTCGTCAATATCCTAATAAAAATCAACAAGAAAATTGTTAGCTGTTATCAGTATGCCACATGTCAACTTTAAATTGGATGACATAATATATTAATGTGACATGTAAGCCAAATAAGGATTGACAGGCGACCACCTTTAGTTTCCTAACAGAGATTGACGGAGATATCAATTAAATAATTAGACATAACCTAATGTCAACCTTAATCATGCCAGTTGATGCATAATTTAATTGATTACTTATGTCAAGCATAAGAATACGTTGTTGAAAGTAACAAAATCTAGATGAACACCAATCATTTTTCCACTGAAGAAACATACACAGAATCCACAAAATCTCTACGTTGTTGGTTCTTCCTCCGCAAATGTGCGCATTTAGGCAATAAAAATCATCAATAAGATTCAATGGAACCAGAAATTTTATTACTTCCGCCGTGAATTTCTCTAGCATTGGTACATTGAACAATAACATTCCTGGCCTTGAAGGCGGCTCGTGGAAGCTCGGCCTTCTTCCTTCTTTTTTTTTTTTTTGTAAGAACTCGAGCCATTTTTAACAGCCCAAAGATTTCGTTTCGCCAATTTACTCTCCTAGGGCCGCTTTGTTTTTGGGCTTCATCTCTTACTGATCTAAATTACTTAATCTCATTTAAAGTTAATCGAGCTTTTAAGAGATTGTTTGGATTGAGAAAGGCTTTCAGCTCATTTAATTTAATTATTATAATTTTTTTAAATTTTTATATAAAATATAATAAATAATTTAAAATTTTAAAATAATAATATTATTATTAAAATATAATATTCTAATAAAAAAAAATATTTACAATCATGAATTGTGTAACCGTCGCGTAATTTATTCGAAAAAAAATATAAAACATGACATGTATGAAAAAATTAATTTTTTAATAATAAATTATATTCTTTTTTAAAGAAATTACACGATTTTTACACACTTCATAATTATATATAGAATTACTTAATATTAATATTTTATTTCACTTTCACTTTCTCATCTAACTGCAAAACCTCACCTAAATCGTCTCCTAAGAGCACCAGTTATGGGCTCAATAAAGCTAAATTATAGCTAAAGAATAGCTAAAGTGCAAGATAATGTGCTACAATTGGCTCAACAAATCAACAGTGATTTTAACTTCAAGTTAAATCACTAGCCAAATTTGTTGAGTCAAAGGAACTAGCTAAATAATTCTTTTAGACTAAAATATTCACTGAGTTGAAGTGAATAAAATTATTGAAGAAATGTTTTGTTTTATAGTGGAATAATATAGCCGTTGAAGAAATATAGTTGTTAGAGAAATATAAGTTAAAAAAATATATCCTTTGAAAAAATATAGTCATTAGAATAATATGAACGTTAAAAAATTAATAGGTAGTTTTTTAATAATGAATAAATATTTAAATTACAATTATAACTAAAATAAATGAAAAGTTTAAAATTAATATTTTATTAGAATAGTGAAAGATTTGTTGAGCCTGTTATTTGTTGATAATAAAAAATGACTAGTTAAATTTGTAAAAGTAAATTTTTTAATCAAATTTTAGCTAAAGTTTGTTGAGACATGACTAATGCTCTAAATGAGTTGAGATTTAACTACGAATAGGCAAACGTGGGGCCAACTTCCCATAACGTGGTGTTACATGGGACAGCTGTCTCGATCACTCACCTTTGTATGTATGTTTGTTTATCTGGATCGCAATGCACATCCCATGCCGGCCGCGAGATGACGATGACATCATCGTCCATTCATCTACGTCCCTATCATTTCGCTCGGCAATGCCATCTTAATTCCTCTGTTACAAAAAATCCCAAATCCACGTCAGTATTAACGCATCCTACCGCACAAAAGTCCATAAATTTCGACATACAAACCAACGAAAGAAGGAAAGATGGCTTTTAATTGACGACTGAAGGCTATTTTACGTATAAGGACAATACGGTAAAACGAAACCCGTAGATTCGTCCACCGACAGGGAGCAGTTAATGAAAATTTTTAATCAAAATCATCTCAATTTATTTTATTTTATTTTATTTTATTATAATAATTTTTTAAAAAGTAAAAATATATACATAATATATTTTCACAACACATTTTACAACAATATTGTAAGATAAAAATACCCTTCATTTAAAATATAATTATATAAACTATTATGAAAATTGTTGAGTGTAAATATTTTCCTAACTAAAATTCATTTATTTCAGTTGTCTGTCTATTTGCCTTTTTTAGGTTACAATCTCAATTGTCAATCACTATCCTTTGCAAATCGCCACGCCTTCTTTATAAAAAGTAAAATTAAAAATTAATGTCGCAATAAAACAAATACTTCGAAGGTATTTGTCTCAAGAAAAATAGAAGCATCTCCAATTCTTTTGTCTAATAATCATGATAATAATGGTCAAAACGGAATCAAAATTGTGAATTTTTTTTTTTTATAAGTAAAGGAGAAACGGTATTGTGAACATATAAAAGGCAAAAAAATAAAAATAAAAGATCCGACAACCATTCAAGTATTCTACAAAGCAGAAAAAAAAAATAGAGAATTAGAGCACAAGGACCAGATCTGCAGATATGAGATAAGGATATAACCTTCAAATTCAATCCAAAAGTCTTCCAAAAGTCTACAACTTTTATCTAAATTCTTAACTTGGAGAGAGAAATCCTAAACCAGCACTTTCAAAGAGTTCTTCTTCGGAACCTGAAATTACCAGATGATACAATCTGGATGGATTACTGGAACTAAGAACAGAGAGAAAAGAGTGAGATATAGAAGATTGACTTACGGTTTTCAATGTCAGTCCTTGGCCCATATTATTATCGCTTTGATGGTCTCTCATCATCATCTCCACCGTCGTTGTCGTCTTCGCCGCCTGAATCATCTTTATCGGACCTTTTCCTCTTTGCTGGAACATCAACCTTCCCGCTGGCATCGCCATCATCGTCTTCCTTCTCTTCGTCGATGTCTTCCTCCTCCTGGCCATTCAACTGCCGTTCAAAATCACTGGCATCTTCCTCATCCTCGGCTCGCCCGGCTGCCCTCACAAGGTAGTCTGTTCCCAGATACTCCTATATATTTGTGGGTTTCATACAAAGTATAGACAGAACTCAAGTCAGCACCGATGAGAATATAGATTAACCAACGAAAGAAGGGGGAAAAAAAAAGAGGATAATCAGAAAACAGAGAGAATACATGCACCAGAGGTGGATATCAACTAGATCCAACATAGCAAGCAGACAAAAAAAGTTCTACCATCTCTTCTTTTGAAGAGAGATTTTGGGGTTATTTTCTTCATGGCCATCGGACTTGTAGGATTTTCCGGAAGCCCCAGAAGATAAATTAAGTTCAGAGTGGAAAAACTTTACTGAAAACGAGAGAGTATGCTAGAATATGCGAGATGTGGATCTGCTCCACCTTAAGCGCCAAAGATCTAGGAAAGCCGAACCTTTTATTCTATGCGTATTATGAAGATCCTCCAAGAACATCAAAATTAAAACCTGTCCCACTGAATAAATTGCTAATTTTTTGCCAGATCTATAAGAATTTGAATATCTACTTACACAGAAGGAACCCATCCTTTTAAACAAACAACTTTCAGAGATATTGGTTTGTTTTTCCCAGAAGTACTGACATTTCATAAGTTCACAACTTCGGATATAGATGATAAACGGTTCAGATCGACAAAATCTGACCACCAAGCAAAGATATGACACTAACATTGAATCACTTCAATGTTTGGACTAAAAACACAACCCGCCCACCCACCCACACACAGATTTCGTTTATTATTAAGTTATATCATTTTGAACATACTCACCGCAAGGGGGGGGAAAATTATCAGCCAAAATTGAAATAAGTAGATCTAATATGAAAAAGTGAAAGTTAACAATCGTGTAACAAAAAATACAGTAAAGAAATAGGAAAAGCAACAATGGGTGAAGCTTGTTCTTCAACTAATGATCTAGAGAATCAAATTTAACTGGCAGGAAAAAGTATTTCATTTCTTTTTTGTTCAAAATACAAAATTTTTAAAAAAAAAAATGAAAAGCAGGGAGAGAGATCAGACCTATTTTTTCCGCACAGACAAACAAAAAGAAGCTGAAACATATAAACAATGAAAATAAGATGAAAACTAGAAAAGGAAGTTATGAGTACCTCCTCTTCAGCTTCATCATCGTCCTCCTCCTCGTCATCGTCATCATCACCATCGTCTTCTCCATCATCGTCATCGTCATCGCCATCCTCGTCGTCTTCCTCATCATCGTCCTCATCATCGTCCACCGAATGAACCGGAGGACCACCAGAAGAAGGTACAACCTTCTGCACACCACTGTCTCCGTCGTCTTCCTCTTCGTTATCGTCGTCGTTGTCTTCGTCCTCGTCGTCGTCTTCGTCACCGTCCTCCTCCTCATGACCTTCTTCTACACCATCCTCGGCCTCATCTTTACGGGCTTTTTTGTACAAAGCCAAAACTAATTCCTCTTCCAGTAAAAACTCTATATCATCATCCATCAACATAATCAGCTTCCACAGCCCCATCTTCGTTAGCAGAAAAAATCTTTCACGAGGGAAATATTTTATTTTCCCGGTAAATAAATCAAATTCGGTATCAGCCATCAGGAAACAGGGACGTAAAGAGCGAGCGAGAGAGATAGAGGAGCTAGCTTCCTCGTTCTCGTTCTAGCAGTAGCTGTGCAACCGTCATCTCGGGCGTTGAAACACGAATTCACGCGGATTAGTGACGTGGCTGAAGATCGGATGGTCCTCCTTAGACAATCTTTATGTTTTTGTGTTGATAGGGTCGTTGCGGCGTCCTATAGGCTATACACCTTTGTTAGTCACATCCTTCTCACGTGCAGTCAGGCGGTTGAGGCAGCTAGGGTTAGGGTTTGTTTTTCTTTTACGTTTGGATTCGCAGGACATTTCAGCTCATCTCAACTCATCTCACTACTATTCATTACTATTCAGCAACTTTAACTCACAAATCTCACTACTATTCACAACTCATCTCATTACTATTCATAATTCATCTCAACTCATCTCAACTCATCTCAAGTCATCTTCGAATCCAAACGTCTCCTAATCTTTTCATTTATTTCCCTCCTTCCGGAATTTTTTTGTGTTTTCAGTTTGAATTTAGAAATGAATTTACATGTGTTAAATAAAATATTATTTTTTAATATTATTATTATTTTAAAATTTAAAAAAAATAAATTGTTTCTTATATTTTGTATAAAAATTTAAAAAAATTATAATGATGAAACAAAATGAGATAAGTTTCAAATCCAAACAAGAGTTTATATGCAACTAAATGGCTATTAAGGTTTAGATATAGAAATATTCTCAATCTATCTCATTTCTTATCATTATTATAATTTTTTTAAATTTTTATATAAAATATAATAAATAATTTAATTTTTTTAAATTTTAAAATAATAATAATATTAAAAAATAATATTCTAATAATATTTAATTCAACTCATCTAAAATAATCACATATCACCTTATTATCCAAACGAGTCTTAGTTGGACTAGAACATACATTTTCCAATAAAATAAATGACTCTAGATTTAAGTATTTATACACAACATATTTTTTATAACTTTGTTTTAAAAATAGGGTTCAAATAAAAACTTTAATATTTTTAATGAAGCGATATTATTAAATTGGTTATTTATAAAAATAAAAATAAGTTGTAAAATAATTGCATGAATATAATTATTTAAAAAAAAATAGTCTGACGTAAAATGTCAACTTCGATAATCTGGATGACTATATTGCAAAATTATTAGGTTGTTTGCGGGCTAAACTTTAATTACTCGAACGTTTATTATTTATTTTAAGGTAAAAGGTCAAGGATGGAGAATTTGGAACGAGTAATTGTTTTTAAAAATAAAAAAATAAAACATGTCATTCAGTTATAGAATCCCATACAAATACATCAGTACAAAAAAACTTTACAAGCAAATAATAAAAGTTAAAAACTGGATTGTGTTTCTTTATTCACAATTAAGCAGCTAATTAGAAAATCTGGAGGATCCTGCCACCATTATACAGTATTAGACACCATGCATGCGTGCATGACGCGCCAAAAGATATGCAGCAATTGATCAACATGAACAATGTCAAAGAAATAAAGAGAAGATAGCGAGGTTCTGATCTCCTTTAGTAAGGAGTCACAAGAGTATTAGTATTGCTTTTATTAAAATTATCTTTAAAATTTAATGAAAATACATATTTTTCATAAATTTAAAATCTCTCTATCCATAATCTCACATCAGATAAATTATTAGATTCATTAAAATATAATATAATATAATATTATTTTTTAATAATAATTTTTTTAATTTTTTTTTCATATTTTACAATTATACTAACCATATGTATATTAATAATTTAATTTGATATTTAAATTATTGTTTCTCAACTAATTTTTTTTCTCAACCTAATTACCTAACAAACATATTTTACAAACTAATTTTCAAACCCAAACTAATAGTCTCTTGTATTTTATAATAAAATAATATGATAGACTTATGAATAGTGAGTCTTTAAATATGAAGATGAAACTAAACTTCCTGTAGCTCAAAGTTTGAGTTTTGAGCTTTACTGAATCCAATACCAACGTTTTAAGTCTTAATTCATTCAAATTATAAACTTTTCTTCATTTGACCGAATCCTCTGCCAATGCTCTAAGATGAGAAAGACTCTTTTTCAAAACATAAGACCTTCAGAATAATTGAAGTCAAGTTTGAATTGCTTGTGAATATTGTCATTTGGATGCCCCCAAAATGCTGCTAAAGCCTCAATGTCTTCAACCCTATAAATTCCCTCTCCTTTATGACACATTGTCATAAGCATATCACATTTTTCATTCCTTAGTATAGCACCCACACCAGATTTTTGTGAAAAATAGAACCATCAAAGTTAAGCTTACATTTACCACATGAAGGAGACTGCCAACATAGCACTAGGAATTGTTTACGAACCACATGATAAGATTTAACTTGTTGTAAACTATCCACATAAGCAAGATAGTTAACAATAAGATCATAACGTCCAACAACAGATTCATTAAACAATCTCAAGTTTCGATACTTCCACATACTCCATGATATAGTCAGAAATCTTTCAAGGAAAGACTAATTAGCAAGCTGCATCACTTTCCAAACCAACAAATCAAAACGACAATGCTTCTGAAAATCGAAACTATATATTCTCATCAAGAAAAGTCCACCGCAACCCCGATATAATAGAACAACTGCACAAGGCATGGAGAGCATTATCTACTTCCATATGATAGAAATCATACACTGTGAAATTTGAACGGGTAATTGTTATCTATTATTATTTGAACAGGATTTAAATTTCAAGGGAAATGCAAAGTATTCCTCTGATTTTCTCCTCTCAGCTTGATCACTCGTGTATTTTAATTTTTTTTTTTAGTAATTAAAGAAAGTGACTAATATTGAATGTATGTATTTTTTTTTAATGTTTAAATATATTTAAAAAAAATATTTGAAAGAAAGAAAATTGAAAATGCACTAAGCGGACCTAACATTATCCTTTTATGAAAATCAAGATGGGGAGAGATTCATTATGCATAGTATTGGCATGTAAGAGTTTTTTTTTTTTTTTTAAATAAAAGGAATGAGAGGTTTCAAACTTAGATTTTATATTTGAAGAATCGGATCGATCATATGTCATCATGTTCTTAGAGGTATGTAAGAGTTATATAAACACAACAGAGTTGCCCCTGGCGACTCTTTTGTATATGAAGAATGTCTAAAACTGGGTTTGAATACACAAACCTCCACATTTCATCTCATCTCATCACATCTTATTATTACAATTTTTTTAAATTCTTATACAAAAATATAATAAATAATTCAACTTTTTTAAATTTTAAAATAAAAATAATATTAAAAAATTATATCTAATAATATTTTATTTAATTACTATTTAAAATATCTCATATCATCTCATTTGAACTGTCTATTCAAACCAACCAAAGTCTTGTTAGGTTGTGTTTGGATGTTGAAGTGAATTGAATTGAGTTGAGTTGAGATGATAAAATATTATTAGAATATTATTTTTTAATATTATTATTATTTTAAAATTTGAAAAAATTGAATTATTTATTATATTTTGTTTTAGAATTTAAAAAAATTGTAATGATGAGTTGAAATGAGTTGAAAAGAGTTAAAGAACCAAACCAAGCTTAGTATGTATGGCCCGGTACAAATTTAAGGGCCTAGACCTAGAATAGAGTAGTAATTATTAGGTCCTCTGGATGTGAGAATATGTGGTACTCTTTGTATTATCATAAGATATAATATCAATTAAAATTTATTTATATAAGCAATTTTGATTAAGCAGTATGTTATGATAGGCTACGTGTGTGACTCGCACGCTAGTACTTGGAGATAGGCAGCTAGGAGGATGTTATGGTGTTGAGCATGTGGCTGAGTGGTTACCATAAAGTGATTGATCGATTCTCATTCAAGCTACGATGAAAGATAAATAAAGAAAAAAAAAATATCAAACTTGCTAAACATGCCAAATGAACAGCCTATAAATGAGACATTATGCATTCCAATATATCAATAATTTATTTAATTATTATTGAAACAGTAACATGTACATTTAGGTTACCTATTTTTAATTTTTTGATAATACTAAATGGTACAATATAAAGAAAGATAGACACAATATTAAATGTTCATGTAGAGTACACTCTATCCGAAATCGTATTAGGTAGCATTAAATACTGAATGGAGCACATGATATGTCTCTCGAGCAATGCTATAAAACATCTTCAATCTCCGCACACCATATTTTTTAAATTTTTTAAATTTTTTTTTAGTTTATTCTTTTTAAACTAATTTAATTCTTCTATTCATTATTCATATATTAAATATTTGATAAAAGAAAAAAAAATTAAAATTAAAAAAAATGTAGTGCATGTGTGGAGGTTGTGTGAATAATAGGAGGTTGTGTAGATTTTTTCATGTCTCTATATCTCCAAAATAAGACCATCCAATTTTATCAGAGAATTAAAAAGATCTCTATATAATTCGATAAACATATCTAACACCATAATTCAATGCCTCTCTTCCCATCATTCTACCATTAACCCAATGCTCCACTCTTCCATCGGAAGAAAATGACTATTTGATAGACCAAATATGCAAGCAAACACCCCACTATGACCTTTGCCTCTCATCTCTACAGTCAAACCCACAAAGGTCAAATGTTGAAGTCAAAGGCATAGCCCTAACCATGCTTTAGATCCGTTTGGCAATTGCAACAGAAGCATTGAATTTAATAGAGGGGCTGATGCAGCAGGCCCCGGAGCCAGAGCCAAAGTCAGAACTAGAGCTAGAGCGATCCTTGGCTTATTGTGTATACTCTCCCACAAGCACTAGATGCATTGACCAAAGATGAGTACTACAAGTTTGCAAAATATGGGATATCCGATGCTGCCAAGAAGGCCGATGCATGCAAAAATTTCTCAAATTCAACCAATTTATCTCTAACTGGTGGGTACAATCTTGCAAAGAGCCTCTCTTATTTTCAACATATTGCTGAAGGGTTAGTTACTGATCTCCTTCCTTTATAATGCATGATTGTATTGTGTTAAGGCTTCTGTGTCACAGTCCACGAATAGAATATATGGGCCATGGGCCTTGAGCCAGTTTAATTTCATTTACAAATTCTTTTACTTTAATGCTACATGTTATTTGGACTACAATAGAGTTAGTGGGCCTTGGGCCTTAGTTTTATTTTCTTATATGCCTTTAGTTGTATTAGTCTAGGTCCATGTAGGGGTCATCTTCTTTATGTATGAGCCAAGGGCTCTAGGGTTTAATCATTCATAAAGTTAATGCAAATTTTATTTCACTTTCTCTTATAATCTTCTTCATTTCTTCAATAGAGGTACTCCCCTCGAAGTGAGCAATTTCTATGTATTTCTCTTTTAACAACTTGAGGTGTGTTACAAGTGGTATCTAGACCCAGCCTTTTCTTGGCAGCTACTTCATCAATCCATGGAAATGGACGAAATTATCTCATCATTACTCAAGATTAAAGAGATAGTTGAGCAGTCGCAACAACATTATGAAGTTATTTTACAGACATTCAGAGATGTTAAAAATAACTTTGAAAAATTCAGGAACAACTTCAATGAAGAGTTCACTTATTTGGAATAAGAGCTCCATGCATTGCAGCAACAGGAAGAGGAAGAACGAGCCATGGGCCATCCCGTCGATTCCCTTTTCCCATAAATTCTCTCACAAATCTGAAATTAATTTTCCAACACTCAATTTTACATATCCAACTTTCGTTTCCATTACTTTCTATAAATTATATTCTTCTTCATTCCCTTTCGTCAGATGTTCAAAGCAAGGCCCAAACAATGATCGATAAAGGAAAATCCATCGGGATAGTTCTCGATACCAGATGGAAGTTCGATCCTGGTGGATTTAATCCTCAATATCTCCATCCCCCACATCTCCGCTTCTCACAATCACTCATCTTCCTTGAACACAAACCAATGTTTTGAATACCGTACCGGTCAAGATACTGGAACAAAATATTTCAGTACCGATACTGTTTCGTGTACCTTTTTGAGATAGTCAATATATGAATAAATTATATATAAATACATATATATATAAATTATAAATAGCCTAGTCTAAATTGGGAGTCCAAAAATAAGCTTGTAATTTGAAAAAATGAAAAAAAAAAAAAAAAAAGGAAGGCCGAAATTGAGGCCAGTACGACCGGTATTTAGGCCGGTACGAAACGTACGGGGTACCTATACCAGCCCAGCGGCTGGTACGGAAAATTTTGGCCGTACCAGCCGGTACGGTAAGAAATTTAAAACAGTGACGCAAACCCCTTTGCAGCCCTTAACCCTCACTCTGAAACCCTAGATTTCACCGGATCAACCCTTCCTTCGTCGGGCTCTCCATCTTCAACACAGTCGCAAATCACAGTCCCTACCATCCCCAAAAATCATAAGCCCATGTTCTCTCAACCAGAAAGCCCCTGTTCACAAGGTATCTTGTCCTTGTCCTCCACGACCACGCCAACCACAACCCCGAGAGGATCCTTGTGGCACCTTATCTGGGCTGCATTTCTCAGGGAGTTTCCACGGTAATGGCATCCTTTTCTAGCGAGAATGGGCACAAGTGTCAGGGCCATCATTTTCTCTTTACAGAAATATTAGAAGGAATAAGTTTGGTGGTGGCTTGGATGGGGTGGAAAATTAGTTTGAGGCGTGAGCGTGCTTTTGGTATGAGCAATGCCCAGGAACGCCTCTGTAACATACGTTTGCAAGAGGAATATGATACCCATGATCCAAAAGGATATTGTTCCATGGTTTTTCCTTTCGTGAGAAAAAGGTCAAAGATAATTGAGATCGTAGCAGCTTATGACACTTGGTTTGCTCTTGCTCAATCTGGTGTTTGTGTAGCATTTAGCTGAGAGACTAAGAGGAGGATATGCTTTCTGAAAGTTAGTCTTGATGAAGTTATACAAAGCTTGCTTTATAATGACTCACTATCACCATTTCTGTGTATGCTTCAGACAATTTCAGTTCTTTGAAATGCAGAAGCTCAAGGATCGAATACATAAGGAGGGATAAACCTGATTCTGGCTTTGCACATTTTGAGTCCGAATCATTGAAATGGCCTAGTATGGAACAGGCCAATTTGCTAGACATAAATGGCCAGACTGACCTGGATCAGAATGATACTCTAGAACAAATACTGCAAGTTTTAGGAGATACAAAAATTGCCATCAACTACTTGATTTTTCGCCACTTAATATTGTTTTTAAGCCCTTGGATAGAGGAAGGGAGCAAGGGTCTAATATCAGAGGTTTGTTTGATGTTGGTGATGGTATTAACTACTTCCATGTCAAGGCTGTTGGATCAATTAATTGCGCAGATGCTGCATTGCACCTCCATGAAGAAATAGAATCCATCTCAAATCTGAGAGAAAGTACATACAAATGGTGAGTGGATTACGGCAAGACTTATCTGCTCGCTTGGTGAATGCAGCCATGAATGCAGAACTCTATTTTGCAATTGCTCAACACAGGCTCATGGTGGTAGGATTCGATGGTTCATACCTGAAACCTATTGAAACCGATTTTGTGATGATTGCCTTGGGACAAACAATGGACATTTTGGTCAAAGCAAACCAACCTCTTGGCCAATATTACATTGTTACTAGACAATTTGACCAAAAGCCCTGAAGCCTCCCTGTTTGGAAGCAAGAGGTTACAGATGAAGAAGGGCGACGAAGATTTCCTGGAGCATTTATATGAGGATTTTCTGCTAGCTATTACAATAATGTGGGGTCCAAAAAGGGGTGGGCTCCACAATCATTTGTATCATCCCGAAAGAATAGAGCTTAAGTCAAGCAGCAGAGCATTTTGAACTTTTTAGATGAAGATGAAAAATCTGAATTGGACGATCAATCACTTGGGACATCTATACAGCTCGATACATTTGGATTTACAACTGCAGAACTTGCTCGTAAACAAGTTGAAAAGGAACAACAAAGGAGGCCATCAGATATTCCTAAGCCTGTTCATGATGAAATAACACTTCTAGCCACAGAGTCTATTGGTGTAAAATTGTTGTTGAAGATGGGATGGTGACAAGGTCACTCAATTAAGGATTCCCATGCGAACTCACAATATGATGCTCGAAGAGAAGCTCATAAAGCTTTCTTGGCCTTTTCTTCTGATGATGCAAAATCACAACTTGCTAAATCTGAGTCTGTCAAGGGCAACATTGAAAGTTCTATGGAACAGCCTGCTAATGATGATGATGTTGTTGTGTATATTTGGCCACTCTTCAAGGTCAAAACAAAGTTTGTGGGAAGTACAAGAAAAATACTCATTTTTGACCCAACGAGTGGGACAAGTGTTGGCAAGGATACCCCACTTTGTGGACAATGTGCTTCTATGAGGGATGGTTTGCCACAGTCCATGAATAGAATACATGGATCATGGGCCTTGGTCCAGTTTAATTTCATTTACAACTTTTTTTACTTTAATGCTACCTGTTATTTGGACTACAATAGAGTTAGTGGGCCTTGAGCCTTAGTTTTATTTTCCTGTATGCCTTTAGTTGTATTAGTTTGGGCTCATGTAGGGGTCATCTTCTTTTATGTATAAACCAAGGGCTCTAGGGTTTAATCATTTAGAAAGTTAATGCAAAATTTATTTCTCTTTCTCTTATCATCTTCTTCCTTTCTTCAATGGAGTTGCTCCCCTTGAAGTGAACAATTTCTATGTATTTCTCTTTTAACAACTTGAGGTGTGTTACATCCTCATCTGCAGATTCCAATAAATGCTTAGAACCTTTCTGATGCTTCTCAATTTCCTTTAGATTTTAGTAATTTAGTTGAGTTCAACTACTCACGAGTTGGTGGGTAAACATACCACTTATAGTGAGATACATTTTTATGCTAGCTGATATGAAAGGTTTCTATATTAGTATATATTCAATAGTGTCGAAGCGATGTAAAGGGCTGGGTGGGATGGGTTTAGGCTTTGTCTCGTGAAACCATACAACTGGGGTTAGTGTCACAGATTACACTTGATACAAGACAAATCTTAACCAAATAATAGAGAAAAATATGCATCACACTTCAATTCCAAACTCCACAGGGGAGAAACCTAGATCTTTATAACCGTAGGTTTGCCTTTGATGTTGATTAAGAAGAAATAAACAACTTTAAGACCTGTTCAATTTATACTTTCATCAAAAGTTTAAGTTAATAGGAATAATAAAATTTAATTATTTAAATTTTATCTTAAAACTTTCTCTTGTATGTAAGTCAAGATTTTCTTAATAACAAGAAGTTCAACACATGAAATATTTTATTAAGGAAAATGTTAATTTGCATGAGGTAGTTTTTAAGTACTCATTTTGTTTTCTTTATTTTTTATTTTTACAAATTAGTGGATTTTATTAAATAAAGAAATATATATCCAACTAACTTTTTTTGAGAAAAGTTCTTAAGCTTGAAAAAATAAATTAAAGTTAGCAAATTCTATCAGAAGGTTGTCAATTGTTGTGTCCAGTAGCATGATATTCATATTAAATTGATGAAGTGTAGAGTCTTGATTCAAAATCAATCTATTTACTATAATACCATGTTGAATTATCAGTTACCGATAGAAAGAGGTAAATTGAATTTTTTTTTAAATTATATTTGAACAAAAATACCTTGGAATGTTGTGGGAAGATCCTCTAATTCCTCTCACAAACCATCACCATTTTTTGTTAGCATTACCTTCAAAAGACCTCAAAGAAAAACAATTCAGGAGCTCCCCATTGGTTATACTTTATTTTTTCTGGTTTAGATAATTTTATCACTAAATAAAAAGAAATTCAAAATGGGGAAGTTGGAACCCAAATAAACACCCTTCGTTAGATATAGAGCGAAAATAAAAATCTAATTGATAAATGGTATCAAATAATCGGTCCATGCCCATGGTTGGTCATCGTGAAGACACGGATTTTGGAGTGATCCATTAATCGGAATGTTTAAAACATCTGCTATAAAAAAAAATCCCACAATAAAAAGACGCGCGCCGACTCTAAGTTTTTTAGGTTGCGTTTGGATGCTGAGATAAGTTGGGTTCATTGTGAATAGTAGTGAGTTGAGATTGTGTAATGAGTTTTATTGATTCCATCTAAGATGAGTTTAGATGTGTTTGAATGTTCCATCATGAAACAGTGTAAAACTAGCTAAGTTATATCCATTTAGGTGAGTTTTTAAGTGTTAGATAAAGATCTCCAATCATGCACCTTTGCATTCTTGGATAGAATAGGCCAACAAAAGCCACTTCCCAATAAAAAGAAAGTACCGATGGACTTTCAAAAAGTTAAGACATCATACAAATAGCACAAATCAAGCTTCCAAACACCTACACAAAACTACAAGTAAATAATATAACATAATTGCTGCTCATAAGGAAGACAAAGTGTGAAGAAAGAAATGTGGGATTGATTTGGACGAGGAGGAAAGGCAACACATGGATCACATGCGCTAGCAAGTGAGGGCCGAGGAGGTTGTGATAATGAAAGGGAGGTGGAAATAGTGGGTAGGACCAGGGGGTGATAATTTGTGTTTTCGGGTCATGTTCTTGTTGTGTCACGTTATAAACATTTGATTATATAGGTCAACTCGAACCTAACCCATTAAGCTAAACGTGTCAAATTTTCAAACCCTAACCCAACCTATTTAGATAATAGGTCATGTCGTGTCACCTGTTTTTATCCGTTTAATAATTAATTAGAAATAGGTTAACACGACAAGACGCATTTAAACTCGTTTCATGTAAATAAATTGAATGAACACGCATAATTCATTTGACCTGATTAACATAATTTCATATAAAAGTTAAAATCTATATTTATTAGTAGCTACAATATTTATATATATATATATATCAATATTTTTCAAATTTTAACATATAATAAAATCAATATTATAAACTATACAGTAACAAATATGAGCATAGGTCTAGAATTATAATTCCAACAATAAAAATAATAAAACATAAATATATTGAAAAATACCAATATTACAACTTAACAATAATAAAATTATCATTTTGAAATAAAATCTAAATGGGTCAAAACATGTTGATTTCGAGTTAAGCGGGTTGACCCGTTATTGACCCGTTTATAAATCGTGTCTTAACACATCAACCCGTTTTGATCCGAACTCGTTAACATCAAACTCAAACCCGCAAATTTCATGTCGTCTTCATGTTAGATTCATGAGTCGTGTCACATATTGTCACCCCTAGGGTAGGTGTGTGCAGTGGTGAGAGGCTAGAAAGGTAAGATTTTTTTGCAATTGTTTGGCAAAGATAGGTGGTGCACGAGGCCCACACGC
This sequence comes from Juglans regia, assembly GCF_001411555.2. Lineage (NCBI taxonomy): Eukaryota > Viridiplantae > Streptophyta > Magnoliopsida > Fagales > Juglandaceae > Juglans > Juglans regia. The sequence goes on from NC_049912.1 coordinate 19,216,300, forward strand.
CCACTAGATGAGGATAAGACTTGGTTCACAGAAATAAAAGGCACGACGAGGTTGGTCGTGAGTGACGATGAAGGTTTGGGAGGAGTAAATCTGAGCAACAATGAAAATCTTTGAACAAAAAAAAAAAAAAAGCCTAAAAATGAAGTTAAAATTGAAATGTGGCTGATTGATTGGAAAAAGAATCATGTTGTAGGAAGGGGAGGAGAATGGCTCTGTGGTGGCTATTATAGATGTACAGTGTATAAGCTTGAAGTGAGAGAATTATGTGCAGGCGAGAGAGAACTTTGTTTGCCTCCCCATTGGTTATACACCTTTTTACCATTTCATTACAGGTTACTACTAATCAGAGTACCCTCAACATAATCTTTGGATTAGAAGCATAAGCAGAGCGCCAACACTGCATCCTGTTGAAAATAACACTATTACATTCTAGAAGTTGGCATACGCAATTTGCATCAACACTTCTTTTTTTTAATTAATAAGAATTTTATTATCACGAATAGGCATAGCCCAAGTACACAGAAAGTATACAAAGGAAATGCCTACTACACTCTAGAAAACAGGAAACTAAAATAGAAACAGATTCGATACATTCTTATCATTCCTTTCAAATATCTTAGCCCATAAACTCAAAGTAGAAAATAAAAAGTTTCGAAGATCTTCAAAAGAGTGCTCCTTTTCTTCAAAACATCTCTCATTTCTTTCCAGCCAAAGACACCACATTAAATACAAATGAATCATTCTCCATCTGGCAGCAACCTCTTTCCTCACTTTTTCCTCACCTTACAACCCCGCCAACATGCAAGAAACTCCACAACTTCCTTAGGCATCACCCAAAATAAACCTATATGACCAATAACCTCAGACCACAAAGAGTTTGCCACCTCAAAATGTAAAAACAGATTATTTACAGATTCTTCATCCTTCTTGCACATGACACACTAATTGGCTATACACAAACAATGTTTTCTAAGATTATCCGTAGTCAATACTTTCCCTAGAGCAACCACTCAACTGAAGAACGCCACCTTTGTAGGTGCCTTCACCCTCCAGTCCATCTGGCAGCAACCTCTTTCCTCACTCTTTCCTCACCTCACAACCCCGCCAACATACAAGAAGCTCCACAACTTCCTTAGGCATCACCCAAAATAAACCTATCCGACCAATAATCTCAGACCACAAAGAGTTTGCCACCTCAAAATGTAAAAACATATTGTTTACAGATTCTTCATCCTTCTTGCACATGACACACCAATCAGCTATACACAAACAACGTTTTCTAAGATTATCCGTAGTCAATACTTTCCCTAGAGCAACCACCTAACTGAAGAACGCCACCTTTGTAGTTACCTTCACCCTCTAGTCCATCTGGCAGCAACCTCTTTCCTCACTCTTTCCTCACCTCACAACGCCGCCAACATGCAAGAAGTTCCACAACTTCCTTGACCATCACCCAAAATAAACCTATCCGACCAATAACCTCATACCACAAAGAGTTTGCCACCTCAAAATGTAAAAACAGATTATTTACAGATTCTTCATCATTCTTGCACATGACACACCAATCAGCTATACGCAAACAACATTTTCTAAGATTATCCGTAGTCAATACTTTCCCTAGAGCAACCACCCAATTGAAAAACGCCACCTTTGTAGGTGCCTTCACCCTCCATATGCTTTTCCATGGAAATATACAGCCAGAATGACAGTTAAGCACCTTAAAATAAGAATTAACCGAAAACATGAAATTTCCAACATCGTCCCACAATAGCCTATCCCCTCTTCCCTGTTTCACTTTTGAATTATAAATCATTCCCAAAAAATCTAAGACAATATTAACTTTTCAATCATTTAGATTTCTAATAAAGTTAACATTCCATAAAATATTAGTATCTTTACATTGAAAATAATCTACCTCAACAACATTTTGATCCCTTGCCAGCCTATAGAGAGATGAAAAATCTAATTTAAGAGCTGATTCCCCACACCAAATGTCATGCCAAAAGAAAATCTTCTTCCCTTCCCCCACCTTAAATTTAACATGTTTAGAAAACTCTCCCAACCTTTCCTAATAAACTTCCATAAACTCACCCCATGCACTCCTCTAGCTTCTTTAGAACATCAATCCCCCCCACTTATTCTCATATTTTACTGTAACAACACTCTTCCATAAAGCATCTTTCTCTTCATGATATCTCCAAAGTCATTTCTTAATGAGTGTTTTATTAAATAACCTCAAATTTCTAGCCCCCAATCCACCACAAAAAACTAGTTGACAAACCTTGTTCCAACTAACCAAATGAAACTTATTTTCCTCTCATTTTCCTCTCCATAAGAAATTATGATAAATATTCTCAATTCTCCTAGCAACCCCAACCGGCAAAGGGAAAAGTGAAATAAAATAAGTGGGAAGATTAGACAATGTACTCTTTATCAAAGTAATTCTTCCCCTTTAGACAAATATATATTTTTCCATCCAGCCAACATTTTCTCGATCTTCTCAATCACCTCATCCCATATCAAAATAGATTTGTGAGAAGCACCCAATGGAAGACCAAGGTACTTCATCGGCAATGAAGCAATCTTACACTCCAAAATATTAGTCAATTCTAAAATATTGCCCACAGCACCCACAGGAACAATTTCATACTTGTTCAAGTTAATCCTTAGGCCCGAGACAACTTCAAACATAACAACAATGCTCTTAAAGTTCGAATATGTTCTTGGTTGGACTTTCTAAAAATCAATGTGTCATCGGCAAAAAGAAGATGAGATAATTTAACGCTATTCCTTTCCTCTTTTCCCACCTCAAACCCTGGCAAGTGCCTTCCTTCAACCGCCACTTCCAACATTCAATTCAACACATCCATGACAAGGACAAAAAGAAAAGGAGATAACGAATCTCCTTGTCTCAAACCACGTGAACTATTAACAAACCCAACCAGAGTGTCATTCACCAAAATGGAAAATCTCGACATCGACATATACCATTTGATCCACATACACCATTTCTCCCTAAAACCATATCTCCGAAGCAAATACAAGAGAAGATCCAAACTAACATGATCATATGTTTTTTTCATGTCCAATTTAATCAAAATACCATATTCATTAGATTTAATTCTGATGTCCACATATTCTTTAACAACTAAAATCGAGTCGAGGATTTGCCTCCTTCTTACAAAGGCATTTTGCGATTTCGAAATAATTTTTCCCAACACCACATTCATACGATTAGCTAACACCTTAGAGATTATCTTGTAAACCCCACTCACCAAACTTATAGGCTGAAAATCCTGCATCTCCATAGCCCCTACCTTTTTGGAAATAAGTGCTATAAAAGTAGCATTTAAACTTTTATCAAATTTCATAAATCTATGAAATTCAAGGAAAACATTCATAATATCATCTCACACTATATCCCAACACGATTGAAAGAAAGCCAAAGAAAAATAATCCGGTATCCCTTGTCATTCCTCCAACCACATCAAGAACTTCATCCTCATCAAAAGCTCTCTCCAACCAATCTGCACTTGCTTGATCAATGGAGTCAAAAAATAGTCCATCAAGCTTTGGCCTCCAAGCATATTCTTCATTGAACAACTTCTCATAAAACTTGACAATGTGATCCTTAATGACCTCTTGTGACACCCTCAACCTCTGTTTGGGATGGAACAAAGATTTAGAGCGTATAGACATTTAACACAAGGTTACATACCCCCATACATGACAGTTAATATACAATACATCCTATAAGTGCAACTAGCAGTATGCAATAATTGTAGCGGAATAAGGGTAATTAGTTATAACTCATGCCAGAATGAACTAAAAACAACCCAATAGCATTAATAATCATCATAAGTTCAAACTTAAAGATAGCATTTCCTTAATACAAAATACTTAATCCAAGTTCTATGGTTGGATCAACTATTTCATACTCTTTGAAGTATGAAGAGTCAATGTTTATGAGTATGAAAATTATTTTTAGTTTTCGTTCAAGGTCTGGCTCCTCTTCAACCATCTACATCCAGCGATCCATCATGGTCATCCTCTACATGTCCTGTCACAACTTCTATATCATTCCATGGAGAATCATAGTGATCCCACAAAAGGTGAGATTTATTCAAAATCTCAGTAAGTTAAACAACTAACTTGCACAAAGATAAATTATGCATGAAGAATGATAAATACGAATTGCAGGAAATGCAGAAAAATGTGCATGTATCTCCCATCCAGATTCCTCAACTTTTTTAGAAAAACCCTGATGCACTTTTGCTTTCAGAGAATATTTTCATTTTCTCATTCTCAAAAACATGACGTTTCAAAAGAGAACATTTCATATTTCATTGTTTTAAAAAATCATAACATTTCATCGTTTATTAAAGCCATCATTAACATACGTTTAATAGCAACATGGTTCCTCATATGGACCATGAGCATTTGCCGGTGACCGTAGCACAACTCATGTTAGCACTACGTCATTATCTGCAGACATCGTTTTCAATGCATTGATAATATAACATAACATCATAACATATACACCCACCAGCATTAAGTGTTATAACATATGACTTCACACTAGCATTCTTTAAAAAGAACTCATTCGAAACTGGCTGACTGTTCTACGTCAGCTTAGGGTAGGGGTGTGCATCCGGATCCGGATATCTGCCCACAACCGGATCAACCGAATCCAGATCCGAAATTTAAAAACAGGGTAGTTATCCGCTTGGATTAATCCGGATTTAATCCGGGCGGATAATCAAATCAAATCAGGATATCCGGATTATAACCAGATTTAATCCAGTTTTTATTTTTTTTTAAAGACAAACTTTAAAAACAAATTTATAGCAGTTTTTTTTAAAAAAATTTGATACCATGCTTAAATTGTCCAGATTTTTTTAAAAAAATTAATTCAAACACTTTCTAAAATTAATTTATAAAAGAAAATTAAATAACAAAGTAAATAAAAATACAAAATAAATAATATTGTTGTTACATCACAATGCAAAACATAAATTTACAAAGAACAAAATAAATAATAATACATCACAACTAATTAAACTAATACATCACAATGCAAAATAAATAACATTGTTCAATATTTTCTGATTATGCATTAGTTATCACATCTTGAATCTGGAATTGGGGGGAAAAATTGAATTCTTTCACCTTGATCTGGTGATGACTATTTTGGAAAAATTTTTGCTAGACTGAGTCTCCATAAGCTGCCACCAGCATCCATTACAACAGAAAAATGAAAACTATAGTGATTAGAAACAAGTCAAAAAGAACAAGAGAAGAAAACTTGAAACAAAACCTCACAAAGACACTACAATAATTATTGTCTTTCAACTTTAGTTCTTGGATCTATATCAGCAGACAGACGCAACCAAGCAAAAAAGATGACTGATTCTTCTACAGTTATTTGAGGAGATAATCAACAAAGATAATAGAAAATTTTGCATGAAATATGAATGTTTCTTTCTATTCCTCTAGTGGCAACAAGTCAAACAGAGTCTTTTTTATGTAAATTTAAAAAAAAAAAAAAAAAAGTCAAACAGAGTCTTTTCCAACAACACCTTTAGTCTAGGGGTTATTAGTCCATTCTTACTCACTCCAGAGTAGACAGAGGAGTTCCACTAGAATGAATCTCCATCCTAGCCTTTGGGGTCGTGAAAAGATTCATTTTTATACTACGCTTAAAAAATGTATTTCATGACATGTGCATATATAGCAAGCTTTTTATGTTAAATGACATTTGTAGATGCAATATGCTAAAATGGTAGAAATATCACATGTCATATAAATATACACTCAATGTATCATATAACATGATATTTTATGCTCAATGTGATAATTGAAACATGAATGAGATATTTATCAATAAATTATAAATAATCTATCGAGGTATAAGTTAGATGTCAACTTACAAACTTCCGGAGTAATTGAAGAATAATGTCGTAGCTGCATAAATCAAGTGCATACTAAGTTAGGATTAATACTTCTATAGGTGAGGTCCAAAATTAAAGGCTTCAAAAATGGGTATTTACAAAATACCCCTAGACCTCAAAAATTGCCATTAAGACACTAAATTTTCACTAATTGTAAACAAACTCCAAATTTAATAAAAATTCATAGATTTCATATTTTGGGCATTCTAAAACCATTTATGCCCTTGGATTTTCAAAAATCAAAGTGAAACTTGTCCAAATGGTCCCAACCCGTGGCATGCACTCTAGTTTATGCCTAATTGTATTTTCAACTATCGGTTCCTATGAATGGATGCATATGAGATTTTCTTTAATCACTCTTTAATCACAAATGATCACTAACATCTTTAATGAAATCATGAAGACCAATTCTAGGATAATTGAGTTCATCCCAATACTTAATCATGGCTAAAATATCCTTAATATTTACTTCATTCAAACCGATTCATACTTGATTATCAAAACAAAATAGATTCAAAACCTATCATGGCATGCTTCTAACCACAATTTAAACCTTCCATAATCATGTTAATACAATAATGAATCATATCAAATCATGCTTAAGACATGCCATAGCTAAATTCTCAGTTAAAAACATTTAATTAATCAAACAATCCCTTAATTGACCCGATTTTTATTTAAGCATGATAACCTTCCCAAAACTAACCCAGATTTCGTACCAACACATGGAAACAAAGCTTGACATGCTAATTAAAATCAAAAGCAAGAAAACATACAAATTATGTGGCCTTCCAAACACTCAAGAATTCACTCGGTTTCACTCTTTTGATCTCTAAAAGGGAGAAGTGCTCTTCAAGGCTCAAGAAGAAACTTGGAGCTGAAGTAAGGAGGAAATGAGGAAATGAGGGGGCCTTTTATAGGCAGCCAAGAGGAAGGGAACGCTGGCTTTGGTCAAGGGGATTGATGGAAGATGGTGTATGAATCTGAATATTTTAGATTTTCACTCCATCATTTATGTCATCTTGTGCATAGTGCCCTAACCACCATAATTTCACTCCTATGGTTGCTACATTACTCCTATTGGGGCTGGCCAAGTCGTGGGACAGAGGAGAAGGGAGAAAAATCATCAAAACCACCCAAAAGGCTGACGGGTTCAGCTAATTTTCCTTTGGTGATCATTATCTTTACTAATCCCTTTGAACTATCATCATAGCTGATTTGTACAAGAGTAAGGTTACTTCTTGAAGACCTATTCTGGTGGTCGAAGGTGGGAAGTTGGCTGCCAAGTGATCATAAATGTGTAGCCCGAAATAAGGTGATGAGATTGAGGTGTCCTGCTGAAATTTTCAGGCTGCCTTTTACAATTTCTGTCCTTTTGAGCTGGGGAATAGTGACCTGAAACCACCATAATTTCTTCCCTACTGTGGCTACAATGGTCCTACAATGGTGGTCAGGTCATGGGGTGATAAGTGTTATTATTATGTGATTTTTATCCAGACTGATGAAAGGCAGTGAGATCTGAAATTTGGGCGATGAGCCTTATCTCGAGGGCAGTAAAGAGATTTCTCTCGCCCAAAGGCGAGAAGGCTTAGAGCATTAGCATTTTATTCATCATTTTTATCTTCAAAATTTGATGAAAAGTACATATTTTTCATAAATCCAAAATCTCCTCTATCCATAATCATGCATTGGATTAGTTATTGAATTCATCAAAATAATAATATAATATTATTTTGTTAATAATAATATTTTGAATTTATTTTTTTCATATTTTACAATTACACTAACTATATGTTAATTAATAATTTAATTTGATACTTAAATTATTATTTCCTAAATTAAATATATTATGACTCAAAATTGGGAAACAATAATTTAAATAAATAAAATAATAGTTATAGTGTGAATAGTGAGTCTTCAAATTTGAAGATGAAGGAAAATGTACTGTAGCTAAAAGCTTGACATTTGAGCATATGGTGAATCCAATGCCAGGATTTTAAAGTCAAAATCATCAAATTTTGAAGATTGGACTCATCAAATGAGTCCAATGCTAGTGCTCTTACATCTCAATAGGCGAAGAAATTCGCAACCAGAGGGCGAAGACCTGGGCGCGAAGACTTGGCGCCAATATATTTTACCTTCTGGGCGAGAAAACTTGGAACGACGTTCTAGGCGGTTAGATTAGGCGACTAGTCTAACCGACCAACTTAAAAGTTCAACCTAAACGACATCGTGGGCAACAACTAGAAAAAGCGAGGAAATCTTTCATCCCGATCGAGAGTCTTTCTACTCGGTAGGTGAGAAGAGAGTCGTGTGGTTTTTGTGACCTCCACATCAGTTATATTCAGCGCACACGACATCTACTCGATAGGATAATTCATCCATACCGAGATCAATCTGCTACTGACCACTAAATCCGTGCTCCACAATCAATCCATTGGCGACCAAATCCTTTCGAGCTCTGCAATAAATTTGTTGGCAACCAAATCCTTCTGAACTCAGCAATTCAGGCCACATATCATTGAATCTTCCATTTTGGATAATCACGTATCTTATGTGAATTTTGTACTAAGTGTCAAGATTAAAGCTAACCTTACCATCAACCCTAATGTAATTAATAACCCAAAATTATAAGGTCCTCTTGCCAACTCAAATATCCAAAATTATTCTTATTCTAGAATAGCTCAACTCCTAATTAACTAGGATTAAGGTTACTAAAGTCAAGGCCTAAGGAGCTTTTTAGGCGGGGTGTTACACCTCTTGATCTGAAATGATGTTATCGCCATCATGTAACATCATTCCAGAACCTCGATAGCATTATTTCTTTGATGGAAATTCACCATACGGTGAAAAAATCTTGTGCACTTGTCACATTCTTTTGGCCAAAGAACCTAGGATTTCTATCTCCAAGAAATTTCCTCCATTAAAGATATCTTCTCTAATTCATCCACTACCACTTTTTTTCTATCCAATTCCTCTCCAGAAACATCTCTCAATAGCTCCCTTTCCTCCAAACTCTGCAATTGCTACATCAAGAGTTTCCTTTTATTTTTTGTGTTCCCAAACTCCTCCACATCTACTTCTTCAAATCTGTTTTTAATGCCTTAAGTTTACCAGCCAGTACAAAGCTTAGGGTACCAGAAAATTAGTATGAAGAGCACCACGACCACATCCTATCCACAAAACCCTCAGCCTCCAACCACATTTTTGAATTTAAAATCCAGTGGGCCACTAAAAGTGCTCCCACTCTCCAGCATAACAAGATAATGGTCAGAGCACATTATGGGTAACCTTTCCAGCCTCAAATCAGGAAAAGTAACCTCACAAGAAGCTAAAACCATAAATAAGTCCAGCCTAGACCAAACCCTTCCATTGGACCACGTAAAATCCCCACCAACTATTATCCACGTAAAACCAAATGTAAAACTAGAAATCCCCGCCATTACGTCCCATAAAAAGCTCCTACTATTATCCAGGTTTGGAGCATAAATCCCCCCAAAAGCCCATTTAGATCCGTCATCCACACTTTTGAAATGGAAAGCAACCATAAACTCCCCCACATAATGATCTACCATCTCCACTAACCTCCTACCCCACATAACTATAATACCACCTGAAGCCCCTTTCGAAACTAATTCAATCCATCCCACACTTTGACAGTTCCATAAGCTTTTCACAATTAATTGATTAACCAACTTCAACTTGGTTTCTTGGAAACAAATAACATCGTCTCTCCACTTTCACGTCATATTCTTAACCTAAAGATGTTTTTTATAGTCGTTCAGCCCCTTCACATTCCAAGAGATGATTGTTGGTTTCATGGATGACTATAAACAACCCTCTCATTGCCTTTATCTCTAAAGGGACTTCGTCCATTTGTATTATAGTTAATAGAGCACGATAACCTTTTCAATTCCCTCTCCTTCTTTTGAGCGGATCTAGCCAAAGAAGGTTGACCAGCCTCTATGGCTATCAAGAGTGCTCTAAATTGTTCCTCATGTCCAACACAAGAGATTCCCACACAATCCTTGATTTCATCAACTTTTCTCATCACCCAATCGGATGAGGAATTGGGCCAATCAATTCCTGGAAGGATAGAACACAACGGATCAAGGTCCATTTCATCTTCAAACTCTCTCTGCTCACCTGACTCACTTGCCTCTACCTCTTCCTCCCCTCCAAGAACCAGCAACATCTCATAATTGGACCTCTAGGTGCAAGGGACCCCATAAGCAAAATCCTCGATGGACCCAATGACATCACCGTTCGATTCCACATCTCCCTCCACCACAACAACCCCCACTGAAACCCTCTCAATGCCTCTAGAACATATCTTAGTAGGAGTCAGTAATGGTTGAGAAAGGAAACTCCCAACCCAGAGATGAGAATCTCCCTTTTGAACATCAAGCTCGGAGGAAGGCAACAAATTCCCCTTCGCCGGAGTTGATCTCGCCACTTGAGTATCCTCAAAGAGATCGACTACCATCGTCGTCGCTTTCAATGAAGGAATCACATCTTCCTGAGCCGTCGAGGGTTTAATCTGAAACTCTTCAAAGTGCCGAATCTCATATATGAGCAAAAGAACGGTCGTCGTAGGATTGGCCCCTATCGGACAGCCTCTTGAAGACTCGATTGCTGTCATCAAGCCTGCCTGTGACGACAAAGTGACTATCGGAGCCACCGAGCCCTTGGGATTCTCTACCTGCGACGAAACAACCATCTCATTCGACATGTCCTCCTTTTTCTTCGTCACTGATGGATCCTCTGCCATACTGCTGTCACCATCTCTGAAACCGCTAAAGGGTACCCACCTATCGATGGGCCTGCAAGAGTTGGGTCTCGTCTCCTCTAGACTAGGCCAGTCTGTTTCCAAGTGTTTAACAGGCTCATGGGCTGCGGCCCATATCCCAGGATTGCCTTTCTTTTGTCTCCTGTTGGGCCCCCTTTTATCTCCTGTAACCAAACCCGTTTCTTGTACCATTTGGCCCTTTGAAAACTATTTTTCTCTAAGAGCACTCTCATTAGATTAACCAAAGTTAAATAACATTTTTTATGAATGTAAGAGAAATTTGACTTTTGGATATTTCATTCACATAAATCTTCACATTGAAATAGCTATTTTTTCATTATATAATAATAAAATAATATAAGATGAATTTAATTTTAGTTATTCAAATCAAATCTCCACATTAGATTATACATTTATTCATTATATAGTAATGAATAACTAATAATTTTTAAAATATTTTATTTTTTTAATTATTAATTTATTTTATTTTATCATATTTTACTATTCTACCTATTATATATTAATTAATAATCATATTCTTATTAAATTAATATATCACAAACTCAAATTAATATACCAATTATGATAAAATATGTGATAGAAAGAAAAGGAGAGAAATAATTAATAAAATATGTATTTGATGTATGTACAGTAACCTTCAAATTTAAAAAAACTTTTAAAAGTCGCTGTAGCCAAATTCTATTGGAATATAAGTATATTTTGCTCTCTAATAGCTAAATACTCAATAAATTTAACTTTTAACTAATCTAATGAGAGTGTTCTAATTGCCAGATTCCTCCACACTAAAGCCCATATCGACGCCCCTTCCTCAAGCCCACTCCAACAACTCTTTGTTCGTCTTGACACCATATTAAAAGTCCACTCCATCCTAAAGCATACTGTTGCTCATTCACGTCTAGCAGCATGCTGTGTACGTTCCACTCTACCAGACCGACAGTAGGCCTGCCATCACCACCCTCCTGCTGCACAGTGCCTATCCCTATGGTACGATGATCTCTGTCATACCCCTGTCCATTACCTAGACTTGCAGAAGCTCATCTCGGGACTTCTCTAACATCGCTACCTCCACCCCTGTCGCTAGGTTGCACCGGCTTCGAAGTTACCTCCAGAGCCTTCCTATAGGAGTGATGTTGCAGCTGAGGCACTGCCACCATAGGTACTCTACCTCTGTTACGGTTTAGTCCTCTTCCTTCATTTACAAAATCCCACAACGCCTCCATCATCCTTTTCCATCCCTTCCCCTCCATCTCCTCTGGTACGAAGATGAAACTGTGCCTACTACCACTACTGTATTCCACTATAGTCATGTATCGACCGCGAATATTAGAGCACCTCTGGGCTATGAAGCTGCGATTCCCTTCCCGTACCGTGGTGTAGAAATCCTTTGTTGCACCCTTCAAACAATCCTCCAGTGGTTTGGCAAGCCACTACACCGTGGGCAACCCCATTCTCACCTTATTCATAAGCTTCCAACTTCTCTCAATAATGAGCAAGGAACCTCCTTCCCTTGAAAAAGAAAAAACCTTCAATTCTATCGGTAAGTGTTTAGTAGACCCCATTCTATTCACCCCTACAATTCCAGACCTGCTAAAATCCCATTGGCAGAAACTACTAAGGAAATTTTTGCATCAACACTTTCTTCGCAACAAATAGAGAAATGGTAAATCCTGTTGAAAAGAACACTATTTCACCCAATTGATTTATTAAAGTCTCAAATAGATAAGTCTCATACAATTCCTTTTAAAAAAATAGACCCACCTAAAAAAAGTGTAAAAAAATTTATATTTTATTAGTGAGACCCACTTTTTTACAAAGAGTTTGTATGAAACTTGTCTATTTGAAACTTGTACCATTACTCTTTCCTCCCATGGTATTACTTCCTAGCTTAACTAGCACTACTTTCAATGTAAAAGCCCATGTAGCACAAAGAACACCGGGTGAACTGTTAGGAAAAACCAGGATCCTAATAACCACATGAATGATAAACAAAAAGTTTTGTACAGCTGTAGCAATTACATAAAATTTATTCAATACATGACAACAAGATACACAAACGAGCAAACTTGAATTTGGCAAAGCTGTAGGAAAATTTCCTCCAACTCTCAGTTCCATAAACTGCTCATAAAATGACCACCCAAATCGAACATAACTTGGCCAGGTTCGTTGCTAAGGAGCAACTTATAAAACATATTTGGCATCACCTATAAAACTACAATTTGCAGACTAATCTGACTTGCCCCATTTTTAATTATATACACAACAGGGGAGAATTTACCCGAACGATTCAGACTCGGAAGGTTGTTTGTAAGAAATGTGAAAGGAAAATTTGTTTGTGCGAGAACCATAAGGGCAACTACAAAGTTCGATCTTCAATGTAAACTAGGGCAATATCATTCACTCCATTATGCTCCATTTCATCCTGCAACTCTTGTTAGCTTTTCCGACAGATCTGAACCAGCAATCTGCTCTACCAAACTGCAAGGCACCAACATAACAGACAACTTTTACCAGATCGCCACACCACTATTGTTTTTATGGATGAAAAAATTATAAACCAAAAGAAGGACAAAGTGCAATAAACATAGAAATATAATTTTATAGCCAAATATGGATAGTACACATACTTTGGAGACTCAGAATCAGGTTCGTTTGGCTCACTAGCAGATGGAAGTGCGTAGTACTGAACGGAAATCAAATCCCCCTCTGTTGGTCCTGCTGACTCGGGAGACCCTTGGAAGTTTACAGCCGAATTTTTCCCAGATGACATTCCTGCAGAATTGGCAAAATCATGAGAACACAAACCAGAGGTAGGAAAGGAAAATCTTATAAAGAACTAAGGCAAGGTTAAAGCAACTTAAAAAGGAAAAGAGAATAAAGGGGAACTAGTTTTAAAATCTGATTCAAATATAAACTTGCTGAGAATCCACAACGCCCAAAGATGCAACCAAAACAGATTCAATAAGAATACAGATGTCAGCCAACAAACACCACAGAGAATGAATCTCTATGGTGTCTCTATTCTTGGAGAAGTCTATTTAGGATGATATATTTTTCCTTCAAACATGAATAATCTAAGCGAATCCACTGAAGATTCATGGGACAACGTGAATCTGAAGTATGACTTCACATCATCAGGAAGTGGTAGGCTGCTTTATTGTCATTTTTTTTTCCTTTGATATACTTATCTAACTGCTAGGCTACTAGTTCACTAAACAATCAAAGTTGTGATACAATTCTTTCCGCACATTAATCTAAATTTGTCTGGTAGCAGTCCAAGCACAGAGAACGAGTTAAGCAATCAACCAAAATACAATGCTATATACAAGGTATATCATCATCAACTTCAATCATAAATATATTTTTTTTTTATAAGTAACTTCAATCAGGATTTTTTTTTTTTTTTTTAAGTAAACAAATTATATTACTCCAAGAATAGGCCTAGTCCAGAATATACAGAGACAATTTTGACTAAGAAGGTGCAAGAGATATAAGGAAATCATGGAGGGCCATGCCGTTGAAATCAACAGGCAACAGAATTGGACCAAGTACATAACGTGCTGAAATCTAATGTACCCCTCCAATAATTGGCCAGCTGGCCAAAGCTGCTACTACGGTCTCTGGCATAACCCAACGCACTTCTACTTTACCCAGCACCCTATCCCACAATATGTGCTATCTCACAATGTAACAAAATTTTACACTGTGACATTAAAATCTCCCCTTATACATCAAGGGAGGTTCCACCAACTGTGAATTCCGGCCAGTTCTTCACACAAACACACTTTGTTGCTGTCTAGGTTTGGACCATAGACACCTGCAAAAGTCCAATAAAAAGTTATCTGGCACACTCTTAAAAGAGCATGCTACCGTGTACCTCCCTATATATTCCTCCATTTTCTCCACCACCCATCTGTCCCACATCACTAAAAATCCTGACGCCCCATTAGATGCCATATAAACCTAGTCCACATGAACTCCACTCCACAAGCTTCTCACAGTTCCCCTATTGATCAGCTTCATCCTAGTCTCTTGTAAACACACAATATCCGCCTACCACTCACGATGGAAGTTTCTTATCTGAAGACGTTTATTGGCCTCGTTGAGCCCGCAAACATTTCACGACACAATTTTGGGTTTCATGGAGAAAAGGCCAACCCCTTCCCTTTCGACCTGCCCCTACTAGAGCTACCCTCAGTGTTCAGCAACCATGTTAACCTATTAAGCTCCTATTGTTGTTGGTGCCCTGCTTTGATGGGCGTAAGCAACGCCAAAAACTAGTCTTCGCACCCTTTACATTCCACACCCACAACTTTTTGGATTTCTTTTACCTTCTCAAAAACCAGTCCGAGACTCCCGACTGGGAAGGTAACAGAAAGTTCAAAGGGGTCGGCTCCACCTCCCTGTTAACCCCTGGAATGTCTCGAGTCTCTCCCCCACCACCGAGATTTCAATCATACCTAATAGATCACTCAAAGCCAACACATTTTCTTCATCTGAGGACACCCATTCAACAGAATCATATTGGGACAAACCCAACTCAGAGTCCGAGAACTCCCCATCCCTCATGTCCACCTCTGGGTCTACGAGAAAACATCCAAGGTGATTCGCCGGAATCCCCCTCCCCTCCTCTTCCCTCATTGGTACTGTCTGACCCTCGAGCAGCGAAGAAAACCCACCCACTCGAGTCGCAAAGTCCACCACGACATCAACCCCTTCCTTCCGAGCACCCCATACCTGAAGGTTGTCGTCAGAGAGTACCCCCGTCGTCATTGGCAGTTTCTATTGGCCCCCCGATGTCTCCCCCTGCATCAGCGGCAGGCACGGCATTAACTCTCTTGGTTGTGCACCAAACGTGACACCGGTAAGAACCCTAGGGCTTTCACCCTCTTTCTGGGCCCTTCCACAAGGCCCAACCGTGTGTTCCTTACTACCTATATCAATAGCCAATGGGCCTGTGGGCTAAGAGCCTGTGGCCTGCACTTTCGACCCCACTTTCCTCCAAACAAGCCCCACGATTTTCTGTTTCTGTTGGGCCTTCTCAGCTTGAGGCAAGCCCGGCCCCTCTATCTCAGCTTCCCCACAGAAGCGTATTTCCTTATTACGCCCAAACAGTTTCTTCAAGTCTTTGGGTTCCTTCTACACTTTCCAAACTTGGCTCTGCAACTCGTCAATCTGCCAGCGCAGTTCCCTCTCCACCTCTCTGCCACCATCTGCAAAGCGTACTCCTTGAGGAGCTTGAGGCATACGTCTGTCAGTGGTCTAGTCCCCATCTCCCTCCCCATACGGTGCAAGAGCCTCCTTATACAACCGTGCCATTGCCCCCTTTGGCCTTGTTTGAAGACTAACTGGAGCTACTGCATCCCGTGCTCTCCTCTCCTGCATCAACTACACCAATGCCTCCTTGAACCTTTTCCATCATTTCCACCCCTCCCCTTCCGGGATGATGATGAAGTTTCTCCTTCCTCCCTCCCTATATTCTACCACCCTCACAAAACAACATCTGTTGTAGGAACATTTTTGTGCTAAGTAACTATAGTAGCCCTCTCTAATGGAGCTATAGAACTCCTCCTTCTCCCCTCTCGAGCAGGCCTCCAGCACCTTGACCATCCACTGCACAGTTCTAAGTTCCACCACGAGTTCCTGCTTCCTACTCCAGCCCTTCTCTGTAATGCGAAATAATTCACCTTCATTACTTAGGGTGAATACTTTCGACTCAATCCCCACCTCTCTAAAGAATCCCATCAAAACCAAATCACAATTGCACTAGCAAGATCATCAGTTTCAACACATGAAAAAATAGCACAAGGTGTATCACAAGAGTATATTTTTGCACAAGGTGTATCAAAATAGCACAAGGTGTATCACAAGAAAATTTTAAGAGAGAGATATTTTTGCCAAACTATATTCAATCAGAAATATTACCTTGAAAGAGTATCACAAGACAGAAGAGAATGGTCAACACCATGGCAAATATGCTGCTGCTGTTAGAAGATGAAGACTTAGCAGCTTTCATCTTCTTCAAGGCTTTCATTCGCTCAATCCTTGCCCGCTTCAACATGGCAAGTTCAGAGATCTCCTTAATTAGCTTCTGGTCAGCCGCATCCAATGATGGACCTCTAGGAGGTCTGGGAGGTTTTGGCGGCTTTTTATTGCTCATCTTTTTACGTTTCTCTTTCACAGGTGTTTTCTCTGCATAATCTACAGTCTCTTCCCCCTCCAAAATCTTGTTGCTGACTGTCTTAACATTCTCAGGATAAAACCCATCACAGTTTAACACATTGCCACATAAACCTGCTCTATCTTCACTCTTGATTGGCACATCAACAAACCCACCACAAATCTTGTCAAGCAATGTACTTGCCTGCTTTTTAGAACCTGAAACAAGGGCTTTGCTCGAATCTTCATTGCTAACTGTTGCCCCACTTTCGATATCACCCTCAAAATCTCTCTTTATTGGAGTCAAATGATCCATTTCAAGCCCAAATTTTTGCCTTCCCCACACTCTTCAAATGATAGAATCCACAATATGTCAAGAAGAACCCCAAAAACCTGAGTCTTTGAAGTCAACCCATGACACAGATTGCCTCTTCAAAGTATATATTAACTTTTAATGGCCAGGCCCCAACTTGACCACAAACCTATCTACCTTCATTAAGTAAACAACAGTTTTCCAGTTGAAGACACGAATAAGACCAAGAAATCTTAAATAATTGCAGTTTACCCTGTTTTACATGACCTGACTACCTTTCCATAAATATCTGGAAAACTAACAATCCCCCTTGTCTTTTCCCTGTGGATGCCTATACAGAACCCTGCAATTATTGATGCAACAGAAAAATACCCATCAACTATCATCTAAAAATAATTAAAAAATCACAAAATTTCAAATGCACTGCCCATGAAATCTTTATAAGGACAACTAAAAAGTTTCCATGAAAATGTCAAATAACTAGTGTGGTGGCTTCAAAAGATCAAGACGTAAAAAATGCAATATTGAGAAAAACCAGGTCAAAACCAATCTGGATATCCTTTATAAGAGGCATAGTAAAAGAGGATAAAAACAATGGTAGAAAGGAAAACGATTTATCAAAGCAACAACAAAGTATATAATCCCACATAACCCATCAAACCCACAAAATATAGCAAATCAACCCGCCCATCGGAGCTCTTATATAGTTACAATGCATTAAATGGTAATTATGATTTTACACAAATCGAAGCCAAAACAAATATAAAAACAATCGATCGATCACTCAAAAGAATAAGAAGCGTTTTGAAGAACGGAAATTTACCTTTAACAGAGAGCGAAGGAACCCCAGATCCGATGCGTAATAAAATGCCACCAAAGAAAACGGAAACCTCGGCCTGCGGAGAGAGAGAGAGAGAGAGAGAGAGAGGGGACAGGAGGGGCTTAGGGAGAGCCGGGAAAGATAGAGACTTGCATTGTCTTTTCAGAATTTTATGATTAAGGCCTCGTCTCACTTTAATTTATTTTATTTTATTATTATAATTTTTTAAATTTTTATATAAAATATAATAAATTATTTAATTTTTTTAAATTTTAAAATAAATTTTTTAAATTTTTACATAAAATATAATAAATAATTTAATTTTTATTTTATTATTTACAAATAATCTCAATTCATCTTAACTCATCTTTAAATTTAAATCACTCCTAAATAATTATGTCTTTTTTTTTTTTTTTTTAAATGATAGGATTTAGTATTATTTCTTTCTATTATTAGTATTATTTTTGTTCCCACTTTGCGTCGTATACATCGTGATGCTGTCGTCACGCAAAGGATCACCGACACTTGTTGGCAATTTCATTTTATACTGTTTAAAATCTATCTTTTTTTGGATATTCCTATTTTACCTAATATTATATCTTTTTTATAAAAAAAAAATATTCGTAATTTTTATTTTTACGTTTAATGATTGTGTTACACGAAGATAAGTGCTTGCTTTATTAATCACTTAGTTATAACCCAAGAAATGAGAGAAAATCCTTATTTGTTGAAGTTAAAAAATTCCATTGAAAATATATATATAATTAATCATATTTTTAATTATTATTCATTCATCATTAGTAGTTAAAATGATGACTATAAATATAAATTAATTCATTTTTTGGATAAACATAATACAATACAAGTAATAATGATGTTGATGAGCGATGATGGAAGACATTAGAAAGTGGATACACCTAAAAGGGCATTTTAACACATGCATCTTCTTTTAGGTAAGTGGTTATTGACATCATTCTAAGTAAAATGGATAGGCACTTTATATGATAATGTATATTTCTCGTTCCATTTTCTTTTTTTCTTTTTCTTTTTTTTGGGTATTTCAAATAATAATAATGATAATGTATATTTGTCTTCTTATAATAAAAGTATCTTGTGTGTATTAATGAAGAGAGACAATTCATTTAAGAATGATTTGGATTCAGAGATGAGTTTAGATGGTTTATAAATAGTAGAATAAAAGTTGAATTACTTATTATATTTTGTGTAGAAATTTGAGAAAATTGTTTTAAAATTTGAAAAAGTTGAATTGTTTATTATATTTTGTGTGGAAATTTGAGAAAGTTATAATGATGAGATGAGATGAGTTGAGGTGAGTTGAGATGGGTTACAAGGCCTAAAGCAAATTCAAAATTTTGAAGCTAAATACAGTGCAACAAATGCATTATATAGAATTATACTTTAGCCACAAAGAGATTATACAAAAGTAAACTCATAAACTGATGTCGCTTGATATGATACATCATATTGTAAAATTATTTTTATTATAAAGTAAATCTAACGAATCTCATGAAACCACATCAATTAGCAGGTTTAATTTATGTAATATTTTTGTGTTTGTAGCAGTTCTCATCTCGCTATAATATTGTCTTTAAATGAATGTGGAGAACTACATAAGTCGCCTCTATTACATGTAGATAAAGACTTAGTGCCTGTTTGGATACAGAAACATCTCACCTCATCTCATCTCACCTAATTTCAACTAATAATCTCATTATTATTCACAAATCATTTCAACTCATCTCATCTCATTATGCAAACGGGCCCTAAAGACATTATGATGCATACACATCGTCTGTGAGAAATTAAAGATAGAATAAACACATTATTACGCTTGACTCTTCTCAAAATACAAGTTGTTACTTCCATTTTAATATGAAATACACACCACACAAATAATAAACGTACAAATCATAAGTGAATAAGCTAAAAAAGTAATGCTAGAAAGAAGCTATTATAGTAGTGCACACTTTGTATTCACTGCGTGACTGCTTGTAATTGATTGTTTCCAACACTCACTTGGGGAGATGTGTAGTCTAGATGATACCACATCATGTGTACAAAATGGATGCTCCCAATAGTGATTTCTATCTATATTTATTCAAGCTAAAAATTCTTTTTAACTCTTTAGCCTCCAAAAAACCTAATGGGAGAAAGCGCACCAATATTATTATGGTCTCATCCCACATCACATGTGCTTCCTCTCTCATAAAGTTGGAGCATTAAAAGGTCATTGAATCATGAATTTATAATTACAGATCAGAACTCACTTATTAAGTTATTATATAACACAGATAGGGATGGTGAGGGTCCATCAATTACTCGAAAGTCATTTTCCCGTGGCCTTTAGACATGTGAGAATGTTGATTTCAAGAGAAGGGAGGGAGAATATTGAACTCTTTTGGATTGTGATTGCCCTCCAAAATTGGAACAAAAACTTTAACTGCCGGGTTTTTTTAAGACAAATATATACTAACGAAAAATGTCGTATGGTACATTTTCCTTATATTTCCATCTCACTTTTTCAAGCAACATTATCTATTAGTTCTTCAATATTATAACAGGACGAAAATAAAATAAAGGAAAATTCTACTTATATTGATAAAATTGATCAATTGTGATTTTTATTTATTTTTAACTTAATAGTTAAGGAAGTGATTATTAGTGAATTGAATTTTTTTTTTATTTTTTTTTATTTTTTAAAATATATAAAAAATAGTCAAAAAATTTTTAAAAAATAAAAAAATGTATTTGCACTTGTCGGTCGATTATCCCAATTAAAAACGTTGGACCAAGTAGCATTATCCTAAAATAAAAATATAGTATATAGCATAACTTTATTCCACCTAAAGGACTTGGGTTAGCTTAATAATTACATCATATATATAAATATATATATATATATTTATGTGTGCATGGATTAATGCACTTTACACTCAAAGTTATTAGGAAGTTTACTCTTTAAACCTCAAAATTGTCAAAACTATCAAATACGTTAAATCATGTCACACCCCCTATTTTTTTACCTATCTTAACTCTTAGAATTGAAAGAAGTTACAAAAAGTACATATGTATAATATTTATGTACGTGTGTATAGCAAAATGGTAAATAGGGGTACGACTAATCCCACGAGGGCGGCAAATACGTACTCATCGGAAGGAACGAAAATTCAATCTCTTACTTTATTTTTATTCTATTATCATAATAAGGTGTCATTACCCATCAACTTTTGAGTTTACTCTTTAAAAAGATAAATGACGATCCTTGAGTGATAAAATGACATATTTTATAAAGTATGATAAAAATAGAATGAGAATGTAGTTTGTAATATTAACGAGAAGAAAATATTTGAAAAATTAAAGAATACTGTAATTTAAGGAAGGATTTTTATGTGAGGGAGATAATTTTAGAACCACCGATTTGAATATTAATGTGGTCCTAACTCATTATTTCATGTGTCACAAAAGCCTCAATAACTATCTTTTATGCTAAGCGAAAGGAATACACACGCAAACTGTGGAAAAAGTTCTTAAAAAAATGTTTTCGGTTGGGTCTCGAGATTTGTGAGAATCGGTCAGACTAGAGCCCAGGCGTGACATATAAGAATGGTTTGAATTTAGAGATAAATTGAGATAGTTTGTAAATAATAAAATAAAAATTGAATTATTTATTATATTTTATGTAAAAATTTAAAAAAATTATTTTGAAATTTGAAAAAGTTGAATTATTAATTATATTTTATGTGAGAATTTGAAAAAATTATAATGATGAGATGAAATAAATTGAAGTGAGTTAAGATAGATTACAAATACAAACGAAGCCATAGTACTAAGGAAATGTCAACTTAATAATGGCTTTATTTTTAATTTCTTAATAAAATGCTATATTTAATTAACATTTTGTTGAGAATTGGACAACATAAATTGTGGATTTGTGACACCTAACAGTACAGAGGTAGTCATTACTATGATCTCATTTGGATATTGAGATAAAATAAAATAATTTTAGATAAAAATTAAATAAAATATTATTTTTTAATATTATTATTATTTTAAAATTAAAAACAATTAAATTATTTATTATATTTTGTATGTAAATTTAAAAAAATTATAAAGATGAAATGAGATAGGATGATATAATTTTATATGAAAGTTGAATAAAATATTATTATAATATTATTATTATTTTTAGATTTTAAAAAAATTAAATTATTTATTATATTTTATGTGTAAATTTAAAAAAAATTATAAAAATAAAATGAGAAGAAATAAAATATATAAAATAAAACTTTTAGGGTTAAAAAATATAAAATAAAGACAAGTATTGTCAGATTCTGACATTTGTAGGAGTTTGGATTTTTATTAAAGACCGACCATATTGTTCATGACAGTTGACCTTCGAAGGCTATGTTTGGGTACTACATTCTTCAATATTTTTCAAGTATTATCGTACTTTTGAAAATACTTCACATGTCAAATAATTTAAAATATTCTCAATGGGACCCACAAACCCACTTTAATCTCTACTCATAACTATTTACAAATATTCTATAATACTTATCACTATTATATATAAATAAAAAATAAAATCACTATAATATTTATCACTATTAAATATATAAAAAAAATCATTATAATATATAAATAAAAAATATTTATCACTATTATATATAAATAAAAAATAAAATCGCTATAATATATAAATAAAAAATAAAATCACTATAATATATAAATAAAAAATAAAATCGCTATAATATATAAATAAAAAATAAAATCATTATAATATTTATCACTATTAAATATAAAACAAATCATTATAATATATAAATAAAAAACAAATCACTATAATATATAAATAAAAAATATTTATCACTATTATATATACATAAAAAATAAAATCGCTATAATATATAAATAAAAAATAAAATCACTATAATATATAAATAAAAAATATTTATCACTATTATATATAAATAAAAAATAAAATCACTATAATATTTATCACTATTAAATATAAATTAAAATTAAAATCATTATAATATATAAATAAAAAATAAAATCACTAAAATATATAAATAAAAAATAAAATCACTATTATATATAAATAAAAAAATAAAATACTATAATATTTATCACTATTATATATAAATTAAAAATAAAATCACTATAATATATAAATAAAAAATAACATTACTATAATATTTATCACTATTATATATATATAAATAAAATCATTATAATATTTATCACTATTATATATATTAAAAATAAAATCATTATAATATTTATCATTATTATATATAAAAGTAAAATAAAATCACTACAATATATTAATATTAATCAATAATTATTAATATTTATTACTAAAAATAAAATCACTATAATATTTATGGGACCCACACATTTTTCAACTACCTACTCAAAAGTCAACAACTCAACATACTTCACACATCCAAACAACTCAAAATACTCTCAATGGGACCCACAAACTCACTCCAATCTCTACTCATAACTATTCACAAACATTCTCAACACTTCTCACTACCCAAACGCACCCTAAATGGTGATGCACTTTTCCTGCCTGCAATGACGCCCGCTTGCAGGACATGCATGCTGTGTAACTTATTTATTAAAGGGTAATATTATTTATCATTTTAATTTTTTTTTAATTTTTAATTTTATAATATGATATTAAATGATTAAAGATTATTTATTATATTTTATTTATAAATTTATTATCTAATATCACATTATGAGATGATAAGAATATAATAAATAAATAATGAATAAATTTTTTTCTTTATTAAAATGTGGTATATTGGGATATATTTTCTTAAAAATATCTATATATATAATTAAAGAAAAATAATATTTATAGTTTTTGCACTCATTTTAAAAAAATTAATAAATTTGAGATCAAATCAAAAAATTTTCTTTTTAATAACATATTTTTTATTTTTTAAATGAATTTACGAGATTTACACACTAAAATTAGTCTATGCAGTTTAAGACGAAACGTATAATATTGTCAGTGATTGTCATACTTAATTTCATGTCAACATAGACTTCACGACCAGAAGGGTTATCAATGCACGAATTAATAGTGAAGCTCCCTTTTTTTCCCTGAGCTATAATGATCTTCTGTTGCTGTATTAGTTAGTTTCAAAATAAAATGATAAAATATCCTTTTGATGTAGTTTGAATTTTCAAACTTATTTATAAGTGAGAGGACCACTTGGGCCCGGCTCACCAAATATTAGCATTCCAGAACAAACCCACGTGGGAGTTTGATTCTCAAAAATCCATTATGGCCCATTAAGATAGAGTCTAAAGAGACGGGACAATAGCCCAGATTCAATGGCCCCTCCGCCCCGCAACACACATGCAATGCAGCATGCAGGTTGATCCAAACCCATTTAATTCGTGGACCCCCCATCACCTTCAAAGATGTGGGAAATATCATTAAGAGTAATGTTAGAGAGAAGTCACTATAGAAAGATACACTTTACACTCACTGCGTGGCTGCTTCTAATTGATTGTTCCCAACATTCACTTGAGGAGATGTGTGGTCTAGATGATGCCACATCATGTATGTAAAATGGATGCGCCCAATAGTGACTTCTATTTATATTTATTCTATCATTAAACTCGTCCGTCTCTTTCGAGATAACCCTACAATTTTTGGACACGTTGCCTTCGAGACAAAATCGACATTCTTTCTTTCACTCTATCACAATGTGATGAGACGATAATGATAAATGATATTTATAGTGTTAAAATGTATATATTTGTGTATTTAAAAAAAAGTGAATAAATTTAAAATTCACATAAAAAAATTATTTTTTTAATAATAACTCTCATTTTTTTAAAGAGAATACGAAAAGACTGCACACTCTAAAACTGAATATACCATTACCTTTCACCAATATTTCATTTAGTATTCAAGTAAGTTGTATCTTTAATTTTCTTTACTTTTAATAAACTGAGTTTTTGTAAATATCTTTATATAGTTACACACACACACACATATATATATATATATATAAATGATTAAATAGTTAAAGATATTTTCATTATAAAGGTAAAGAATCTAAATATAATACTACTAAAAATTGTATCGTTTAATAATATTTTAGACACAAACTGTTCATTTAATAAACAAATATCTCAAGTAAGGCTATGCAAATTTTCGAGAACTCCGACTCCGTCCTGCCTATGCTCTGATTCCGACTCTAACAGAGTCAGAGTGTTCAGAATGCGGGTTGTGCAAATTTTCGAGAACTTCGACTCTGTCCTGTCTATACTCTGATTCCGACTCTAACAGAGTCAGAGTGTTCGGAATGCAGAGTCGGAGTCGGAGTGACACCGATAGTAATCTCGACTCCAACTTTTTTAAAAGCGCAGGACCCCCCTTCTCTTCTTCCTTCTTCCCCAAATCCCCTTCTTCCCTTCTGATTCTCTGAATCTCTCCTACGAGCATCTGTGAGTCAGTTCCCTCTCTATTGCCTCTGTTCCCTCTCTGCACCTCTGTAGTCCATTTCCCTTCACTTTCAGGCAAGCCTCCATTCAGCCGCTACGACGCCATAACTCATAAGGGTGAGGTACACTCCGAGCCCTAAATCATGTAATTTTCGCAATTTTTCTTTTTTTTTCTATGTAGTTGGGTTGCCTAGAATTAGTTGTTTTGGGTCTAGTTATTGGTTGTTGGCATGTTGTAATGAACCTTAAGTTGAAGTAAGGAAATGTGATAGACTTGAATCGGCTTGATGTGTTGGAAACACAGTATGCATGCAATGTGTTTGACAAAATGCAAAGGAGATGACAAAATGATAAAATGCAATGTTGTAGTATTAAATAGTCACGCTAGAATTCATTACATTTGTTGGGTTGTTTGTAAATGTAAAATGGTGGAAGTTGTAAGGGAGACTCATCTTCAAATGGTTAGTCGAGAACTTGAATACCCCATTTGTGCACCAAAGTAAAGACAACATTAATGTAGGTGGATCTTGGGGAGAATATATTACCTATATAATTTTTGAAGCATTCCCTTTCCTTTTCATCTAGCCATCTTATGTTTTTCCTATTTATTTTAATTGATCATAAGCAAATATATTAATGTTCTGTATTATTCCCTTTAATATCTATAGCAAAGTTCCCTCATTCACTTTGGAAAAAAAGTTGGAAATGATCTCTACACAGATACCATTAACAAACATCAACACTTTGTTTATATATATATATAAACAGCAGGCCGTCCATATGTAATTTATATTACAGATACTAAAACCTAATTAATTTACAAGAGAGATGCAGATCATGGTTTGGGAACTCACTTTTGGAGGGAGGGGGTTGGGTTGGAATTCCCTTCGGTTTTTTAACTATTGTTGCTTTGAAAAAAAGCAGCTGAGAATAAAGGGAAACAAAAAGTGTCCTTTGTATAAAATATGTCTATGCGTGCATGTGCAATTCTTTCATACGGCTGTCTCGTGTAGCCAGCTTGCTAGAGTTACTTTAAACTCCTACCAAAACTATAAAAGGCACTTTCTATTAAATAAATATACCCCAAGCCAATATGCGAAGAAAAGTTCTCTAATTTGAAATGCTCATCAGTTCCGACACTGATGAACCTCAAGCTTCTCTTTTGAATAAATTGCAGAACCTGTGGATGTGAAGCCAATATGTATTCAGTGATAAAATGGTAGAGGATCTCCCGGAATGTATAACAAAAGGAAGTTTTTTCTAAATCTGTTTCTTCCAAAGCTAGTTAGAAGTTTTGAAGAGAACGGTTAACTTGGGATCTTTACTGCCATTGGAATAGTATTGGAGATGGGTAATTATTATAAGGACAATGACTAGAAGCTAGCTAGCTACTCAATATTATTTATTCTCTCCAAACAATATATTATATTATCTTCCAAGATAAAAGCTTGAAAAATTGAAATCATGAATCTCTAAGATATCATTTAATTTTGAGTCTTCAACCATATATGATCGTGTAATCATTAATCAGGAATAAGGCGATGTATGATCTTATGTTGTTTGGTTGACGTTTGAATTTCTTAAATAATTAGATTGGTCTTTTTGAGTTCTAAACAATTAGTACGACGTACAATTTGTAACTTTGTTATTCTAGTTTTTTGCTTATAATTAATTTTTTCTGCTTCTATGATTGTGATAGGGATGCTACAGCTAGTGGAGACGATCGTCCACAAGAGGATGCGGTGGTTGCCACTACTACTGCTCATACACCGGTGGATACTTCCTGTCGGGGTATATGTGGAGACTGGTTTTGGAGCTGAAAAATTGTTTGCTAAAAGTTGGATTGAGCCAAAGTTCACTCAATATTGCTCGACATACCGCTCGAGCGAAGCTCAAGTCTGAGAGTCCCGCTCGACACTTAGCTCGAGCGAGACAGAAACTCTAGTGTTCGCTCGACACTCCGCTCGTGGTTGTTCGCTCGAGACGCGCTCGACACTCCGCTCTAGCGAATTACGCAGTTTATGCCAAATTAGGTTTCCAGTGCCACTAATTATAAATATATCATATTAGACTTGTGTTGGACGGCCTCAAGCATATTTAGAGAGATAACAATTGTCTAGTGAGTGCATATTGTGTGAGAGAGCAAAAAGTCCTAGAGAGTGTGAGTTGAAATTGAGTGATTGTAATCTCCTCTGGTTAATAAGATTTCTGCAGTTCTATGGACGTAGACAACTTTCCGAACCACATATATTTTGTGTCGTGTTCTTGATTGTGTTGCTTTTACTTTATTTGTCATCGTTTGTGTGTGTGTTTTATAACATTTCACAACACTTTCCCCCTAGAGCCACATCTAGAGTTACTACATCTAGAGCAGTTACTTCATGTGCAAGTAGTCGACTCCCAATAGATATAGAAGATGAAGATATGTTCAACGAAGAGGAAGATATGCCCATTGAGCACAATCGTCCACCACGACCTTCTAAAAAATTAAGGTCGTGGACATTGAAACATGAGGAAGCAAGGCATTAGTGTATTAATAGCACATCTTGGTGGTTGCCAGCGGTATAAGATCGCGAAGAGGTTGGCGGCCATTAATCAAACCAAGCTCAGTTACGAAATTGAGACGGCCACTGATGGTACACATGTTAAGAAATTGGTCATCCCTCAATACAGTGAGAAGATGTTGAGGGAATTGCTTGCAGAGATGATAATTACTGATGAGATACCCTTTACCACAGTCGACAAAAAAGGCTTCTGAAAGTTTATACAAACTATTGAGCTACGATTTTTCATTTCATCATGGTATATGTCAATGCGAGATTGTATAAATAGACATGCAAAGGAGAAGGCAGAGATGAGGAAGATGTTTATTACCACTGGCCAGAGAGTGTCATTTATGACTGACACATGTACGTCCATACAGAACGTTTGCTACATGTGTATCATAGCACATTACATTGACAATGAGTGAAATTTGCATAAACGAATTATTGGGTTCAAAGAACTTGTTGATCATAAGAGTGCATCCATTGGGGCGGAGATAGATGATTGTATGAAGGAATGTGGAATTCGAAAAGTGTTGTATATTACAGTTAATAATGCTAGTGCCAATGACACTGCAATTGATTGGTTCAAGCGGAATACGACGGTGAAAGATGATGTCGTTCATCAACCACATAGTTATTGAAGGGTTAAAAGAGATTGATGATTCCATTACCACAGTCCGCAACATTGTGCGATATGTGAGGGCTTCTCCCAAAAGCCTCGCCAAGTTTAAGGCAATAACAGAACGACCTCAGATTGGATGTTCTAGTATGTCGTGTTTGGACGTTCCGACTCGATGAAACTCTATATACATGATGTTGGATGTCAGAAGTACCAAAGAGCATTCGAGTGGATGGAGGTCAAAGATGGAGGCCTGAGGTATGCTTTGTTGGAGCCAGCAGGACAGGGGTTCAGTGAGCCGAATGCACATGATTCAACTAGTGTGAGGTACTTTGTTCAATTTTTGAAAATTTTTTATGACATAATTATGAGGATATATGGATCCAAATATACGACTGCGAACCTATACTTCAACGAGCTCTTGGGGCTTTACTTCTACTTGTAAAATAGTTGTGCTAACTCTAGGGGATTGTTATATGTTAAGGCTACGAGAATAAAGACCAAATATGATAAATATTTAAGGAATATTGAGAAGATAAATAGATTACTATTTGTGGCTATGATCCTTGAACCCCGACAAAACGGTGCCGTTTCACTTTTAGACTTTAGTTAAGCCTTAACTAAAAGTGAAACGGCGCCGTTAGGGGTTTCAATTGAAAACCCTAAATTGAGTTAGGAGTTTCAATTGAAACCCCTTAAATTTCAATTTTGAGGTTTCAAATGAAACCCCTAACTCAATTTAGGGGTTTCAGATTGAACTTCTAAATTGGGGTTTCAATTGAAACCCCTAAATTTTAAGATTTCATATTGAACCCTTAAATTTAAAATATCTGAAACCCCTAAATTGTGTTGGCTTTGCACTTTGCCTTATTTTTTCATGTGTGGTGTATTATTATGATTTTCTTATATCGTGTGTTGATTGATTTTATAATTTTTTATTGTGTTGTGGAATCAGGAATGTCTTCTCAAAGGGATTTCACTGATAGCTCTCCTACTCCTACCAGTACCCCTGCCTCTACCAGTACCCCTATCCCAAAACGTATCCCTACTCCAACCCCTGGGAGTGGGAATACACCTTGCCCCGCCCCCAAGCCCACACAAAACAAAAAACTTGTTTCCGTAATTTGGTATCATTTTACCAAACTAGATGATGGTGACCCCAATAACACCTAAACTAAATGTAATTATTGTAGAAAAATATATGGATGTCACTATAGGAAACATGGTACATCCCAATTAAAGGTCTATCTAGAGGAACAATGCAAGAAGAGTCCAATATTAAGATCCTTACTGGAGAACAGTCAATCTAGACTAGAAATTGGATTAAAAAAAAAAGCTGATAGGAGTAGTGGGGTTCCAACGTTGAAGGGGTATACAAAGTATACTGTTTATGAGTGTAGAAGGAAGTTAACTCGTATGGTTATCATAGACGAGCTACCTCTTCAATTTGTGGATGAGAGAAGGTTCTAAGAATTTGTCCAAGAATTGGAACCTAGATTTACGCTTCATTCTTGCCACACTGTAGCAAAGGATATTAAAAAAATATACTGGAAAGATAAAAATGTTTTGAGGGGCTAATTGACAGGTTTGGTAGTTTGCCTCACTACCGATACTTGGATTTTTGTTCAAAATTTTAATTATGTCTTTGACTGTTCATTTCATTGATTCTAATTGGATTCTTCATAAAAATATTATTAAGTTTTGTCAAATAACTGATCATAAGGGTGAGACAATTGGGAAGGCCTTAGAGACCTCAATAAAGGAGTAGGGGTTGGCACAGGTTTTGACAGTTTCGGTTAATAATGTCTCGTCTAATGATGTCGTATTGGAATATCTGAAAACTTATCTTAGAGAGGCAAATAAGACATTCTTGGGTAGTGAATATTTGCATATTAGATGTTCTGCACATATCTTGAATCTAATTGTGACTGAGGGGTGAAAGATGTCAATGACTCGGTTGCACGAGTTAGACTAGCTGTGAAATTTGTGAGGTCTTCTCCTTCTAGATTGGAGAAATTCAAGATTGTTGCGAAGATTGTGGGTATAACATCAAATAAGGGTTTTTGTACTGATGTTCCTACTAGATAGAACTCAACCTTCTTGATGTTTGAGACAGCCCAAAAATATAAGACAGCCTCTCAATTATTGGGTGATGAAGACATTCAATATGTCAAATACTTTGATGAGCACGGGGGTTTAAGAAAGCCTAATGATGATGATTGGGAGATAGTTGCTACTTTTATTGATTTTCTAGGACTTTTTTACGATGTCACGTTGAAGTTATATGCTTCTTTGTACCCTACATCCCATGAATTTTGTCAATAAATATGTAGGGTGAAAAAAGAATTAGACGACATGTGTAGGAGTTCCAATCTAAGGATGAGGGGATGGCATTGACCATGAAGGTCAAATATGACAAGTATTGGAAGATTTGACTAGACTAAATATTTTATTATATGTGGTTGTTATTCTTGATCTCCGTCTAAAAATTTCAGGCATGTTATATGGTTTGAGACTTACGCATGATCAGGCATGGACTGATCTTATTGGTGAGATGACCCGAGATATCCTTTATAAATTTTATGATGAGTTTAATGCAATTAAGGGTGGTACTACACCTATACATACACCTACTCCAACACCTCCTCCAGACACCAGGGAACAAAGAAGCGTAGATTGGCATGGATTAAGATCCTCGCACATAATCTCACACTAGTCTATCAATCTACGGAGGTGGTTTTAAAGTTAGACAATTATTTGTCAGATGATCTTATTCAAGATGATGATGATTTTGACATATTAGGATGGTAGAAGGCAGCATCAAAAAAATATCTCATCCTTTCTGAGATTGCCTATTGTATGTTGGTCATCCCTATTAGCATCGTTGCCTCGGAGTCTACCTTTAGTACCGGAGGGCACATATCGGATCCTTTCTGTAGTTCATTGCCTCCTACAACTGTGTAGGCATTGATATGCATACAGAGTTGGACGATGGGAAATGATATTTATGTTCTGGATGTTTTAAATTTTAAAGAGACCGACGAAGAGGGTGGTGATCAGTTTGGATCTGGACCATCTGGTAATTGTTGTTTTTATTTTATTATTTTGATTTATTTATATTCATTTCAATTTCATCAGTATTAATTTTAGTATTGATTGTTGTAGCAACACATGAGACGACTCAGACAATGTCTACCTCCACTGCAATATAAATATGTGCTCAAGCCTCAAAAGACTACCCATCCGGACGCCCCAAATATCACAGTCAAAGACCCAAACAGCTCGCCTCTTTTTTTAGATTATTAATTTTTTAGAATATTAAAATTTGAATCAGTTGTACGTCTTATGTATTTGATTTGTAATTTTGTAATGTTAATACAATGTCTCTTGAACATTTTTTTATTGTAATTTTGTAATTGTTTAGACTTTCCATTTTATTTTTGTAATAGTTTAGTTATTATTATTATTTATTAGTTTATTAGGTAGTAGACTTGTAGTCTATAGTAGTACTTCATTAGAGTCTTAATTATATAAAATTGTGTATGTATATATTATTTTTATTCATGTAACTTTTTTTCTTTTTTAAACTCTTTTTTTTTAAAAAAAAAAAACTACTATTTTTATGGGCCCAAAATGGCCCAGAAGCTGTTTCTAGGCCATTTTAGGCCTATTTCAGCTATTTCTGGGCCTTGCAGGACCCCCTCCACCTGCACCCCGTTATCCGGGACGAGGTCCCCCACCCCCGCACTCCTAGGATGGGGGGCAGGGTTGAAAATCACTACCCCGCCCATGCGGGGGGGCGGGGGCGGGCTACCCCACCCCGTAGGGGGCGGGTAGCACGCCTACTTTCTAACATTCCTCACCAATCATGGCATTGTGCATCGTAAATCTTGCCCACATACCTCATAGCAAAATGGACTTGTTGAGAGGAAATTGAGACATATTCTAAAAACTGGTCTTACCTTATTGGCACATTCTCATCTCTCTAATAAATATTGGCCTGATGCATTCCTAGCTGCAATTCACATTATAAATAGATTGCCCACTCCTACTATAGACTACACTTGTCTTTACTCTAAATTATACCACAAGGAAAACAGCCTTCTAAGTAGCCAATTGAAGGTGAGTCCCCTTACCCTCTCCTTGAGAGTATTTCTCTTCTTTCTCCATCTTTATCTATGTCAACTTCTTCTACAGATTCCATTGCATCAAAACTTAGCCACAATTCTTTTTCCCTTATATCATGTGATCCCACAACCTCTGCCCATCCACCTGACTCTACCCTTGTTACAACATCTACTCCTGCTCCCTCTCATCCAATGCTCACCAGGTCCAAAACAGGTACTCACAAACCTAAACAATTTCCTGACTTTACCCTCTATCATACTCCTAGACACCCTTTTGTCCTTCACCACTCCTTAGCTGAGTCTGAACCAACTTCTTATAACAAGGCTGTTGTAGACTCGAGATGGCACAAAGCCATGTGTACTGAGTTTGAAGCTCTTCCAACAATACATGGACCTTATGCCCTAGGCCTGCTTCCTAAAACATCATTAGAAACAAATGGGTTTACAAGATTAAACAAAAACCTGATGGGAGTATAGAGAGGTTTAAGGCTCGGCTACTGGTTTAGGGTTATGAACAACAGAGTGGAGTTGATTATACTGAGACATTGAACATTCAGTCCTGCTACAAAACCCTCTACAACCTGAGTTATACTTATTATTGCAATCCATTTTAAGTGGGATATAAGGCTACTTGATGTCTTCAATGTACATGGAGACTTATTGGAGGAGGTGTTCATGGAACAACTTCAAGGTTTTATTGATCCTTAACACCCTAATCATGTGTGCAGATTACATAAGATCCTCTATGGCCTTAAGCAAGCTCCTCGACCTTGGTTTACAAGACTTTCCACCTTTACTTAACATTGGCTTTAAAGGTTCTCACGTTGACACTTCTCTCTTTATTTATACTTTTGAAGACATCACTTTTTACTTGCTTGTTTATGTTGATGATCTTATTATCATGAGTTCCAGTTCTACCGCTATTAGCTCACTGATTCTAAGACTGCAACATGAATTCTCAGTCAAAGATCTTGGGCCACTTTGTTTTTTTCTTGGGATCCAAGTCTCTCGCACAGCACAAGGCTTGCATCTTT
Source organism: Juglans regia (assembly GCF_001411555.2). NCBI lineage: Eukaryota > Viridiplantae > Streptophyta > Magnoliopsida > Fagales > Juglandaceae > Juglans > Juglans regia. The sequence goes on from NC_049912.1 coordinate 19,250,173, forward strand.
GTCAGACCAAGTACATTTATGATATTTTGCATCGAGCACACATGGCAGAGGCCAAACCAACACCATCACCATGTCCATCTGGCTCTAAACTATCAAAGTTTGATGGCTCTCCCTTCTCTGATCCAAAAGAGTACAAATGCATCGTTGGTGCGCTCCAATCAATTGCATTTGCTGTCAATCAATTGTGCCAGCACCTTCACTCCCCCACCACGACTCAAGGTTCTAAGATACCTTGAGGGCACTGCTGATCATGGTCTTCTGTATACCTCTACCTCACTCCAACTGAATGCATTTTGTGATGATGATTGGGCTGGCAGCCCTGATGATCATCGATCCACCTCAGGCTCTGCTATATTTCTCGATAATTGCTTGATCTCCTAGAGTGCTAAGAAGTAGAATGTGGTTTCTCGATCAAGTACAGAGGCAGAATATTGTTCCCTTGCTCTCACAATAGCTGAACTCTATTGGCTCAGGATGCTCTTTTCTAAAATTGGCATTGTTCTCCCAATGGTTTCTGTGCTATGAAGTGGACTATCACTTTGTACGAGAGAAGGTCTTAAACTGTGACATTTTGGTGAAGTTTATCTCTACTGACGATCAAACATCAGACATTTACACCAAGGGTCTTTCTTCCCAGCACTTTCTTAAACTCAAATCCAAGTTAATGGTGGTTCCTCCCCACATTAACTTGCGGGGGCATGTTAAAGTATGTGCTGATGATAACCATGACGAATACAAATCCTTATCACAACAAGATATGATTTGGTCTCTACTCGTTATCACTTAGCTGTTGGATGTACTTATATCTTGTATCTCTTGTATTTTAATCTTATTAGGTTGTTAGTTTAGTAACTTACTCTTTACATGATGTAATCGATTTAACCAACAATACAATACAAGTTTTGGCAACTTGCCAAACCATTATTTTCTGTTCTTTGTTTTACTAAACTGATAACACTAGTTTTTACTCAACCTAAACATTTTTCATGTGGTTTTCTCGACATAAGTTATGTTAATAACATAGTTTGTTGTTTCACTAACCAAGAAAAGTAAAAGGGTAAACAAGTCACATACTAAAACTTGAAAATAGCGGCACCACTTGATGGCTTGGAAGCAAAAACATAGAGGCCAAGATCGTCCTTGTTAATGATCCCTTTTTCAATCCTTGATTGGTAGAACCGTTCCTGATACACAACCAAACCAAGTTGTATCGAATCTCAAACAATTGCTTGTTCCAAACAATAAGGGTGAAATTTCTTTTGAGAATGTTTGGTTTACATAGAGATCTTACAAAAAAACCTTAGAAACTGACGTGGGTACGCTAGATTATAAAGTACATTTTATTGTAAAATAAATATAAACGAATCACTTTAAGTTTCGTCAGCATATAAACTTACTTTTGTAAGATCTTTGTATAGACCTGACACTTTTGATTTCTTTTTGGGACAATAGAAAACGAACCTTCAAATTGAAGATGAATTGTGGGACAATGCTCTCTTTCACTAAAGCGACAGCACAACCACCCCATCCAGCTCCTGTAAGCCTTGCCCCAAGGGCACCATGTTCCCGACATATATTTACAAGTTCTTCCAGCTCAGGGCAGCTGGTTATAAGAAAACAAATAAAAAAAGTGAATACCAATGTATGATGTGAAATAGGCAGGGATTTTTCCAAGAGGAATAGCTATTGCAGACTATACAAATAGTAATGAATTTAAAGTTTTAACGAAATCCTTCAAAAGCAACAGAGATTTCGCCTGCATTCGTCTCTCTCTCTAAGTACAGAGGTTTCAACACCAAAAGTAGATGTTCATGATGAGTTTTTCATAAATGCTCCATTTTCGCTAAAAGAACATTCAAATGTGCAATGCTTATGAAGAAAATCATTAACATACGAGCTGCAAATTTATAATGTTCACATCTTTTTATGAAGTTTTTACTAATAATGAGAAAGTAGTAAGAGTACGTGCATGTGCATGTGCATTATGGAAGATGGATTAGAACATTTTTACCTGCACTCATAAAAAACACTGCAGCTGTAATGGCTCTCATTCATAAGGTCGCCAAGCTTCTTCAGCTTGTCCTCCTCACTAGAAAAACAATTATGCGAATTGTAGTCTCAAGAAAACAGGACTTGGATGATAACATGAAAAGGTTTTACAGAATGCAAATATTGAATAGCAGGGAATCTAGGAAGACTCAAAATATAATAAGAACAAAAAACAAAATCACCCAAACCACAAAGTTATATTGGGAGAGAGAGCTTGATTCAAAAACTAAATTTTAGTTCTCAAGTCCAAACCCAGTGCATAATATTCAAATGCGTATAAAAGAACAACAGCAACTCGTGTCACAAACATAACAATCAGGAACATATAATGCACATATCATGGTGACTATGTATTATGCTGGACATCAACAACCCTCCTCTTTCTTAGCTTAGACCAGCCTAGAGAATGGATTATGACAATAAGGGATGACATGGGCAGAGTTGTGTGCATTTATAAATGTTTGATCACAACTAGTAAAGCTCGATAGCATTCATGAGTGTGAAATCATAGGATAGAAACAAGATGCACCAAATGAGAATATGAACCAAAAAACTGAAGCATGTATAAGTACAGAAAAAAAAAAACTAGGTTCAATAGATATTTTGTACCTTAACTCTGATGCCACAGTATCCTTGAATGCATGTACTCGTTTGGCCTCGGAATACACATGAGACGCTCGCTGAAGATAAGTTCGTCATAAATAAAGAATATTTTGAACCAGAAATGAACAAAGAAATCACTTTCTGATTATTGAACCGCATTCCAAGACATGCTATTCAAAGGGTTAAAAAAAAAAGATGAAGTTTGACTAATAAATTACTAATACTATATTTATGTAGCAATTAACCATTCTGAATATCATAAGAAGGATTAGTAATAAGATGCTGGTACAGGACCATAAGGTGATTAGACCTGGGGGAAACAACAGAGAAAGCTGCCGTCGGAATTATTATAGCCCCCACCCCTTCCTTTTTTTGCCATTTTAGAAAACTACAATAATCCAGAGTCATGAAGTTTGCATGTCCCAAACAATACAAATCATGAACTTTTTTTTTTATGTAGATTAGGGGCCAATAAGCATGACTGTATAGATTCGTAAAGAAGAAACCTCGGCAAGTGGCTACCCAACTACAACACATTAAATTTAGGATTCAGCAGACATTTTAAACCAGTTGGCCCTGATTCAACTGGCTTGTTGGCATGGTGAGTCTTTGAATCCAGGCCTATGTGATATGTGCGCACACACCCATGCAATCTAAAGCACATGCATGCAAGAACTGGCAGTGGTTTTGTTTTTAAATCTAATATGTGCTTTAATTTTCTATCATTTTTTATTAATGTATCTTTATTACTATTATAGTAGCCCCTCAAAAAAGGTATTAACAATACTTATAAAAAAAAAAAAGGTATTACAAATTCATATATAATATCCCTTCTCTGCCCCACTTCGCTCCACTCTTTTTTTAGTGATAATTAAAAGCACAAAACATGTCAAACAAGATTCATAATTTTCAAATTGTAAATTTGTTATGAAATGGGTTAAAAGTAGCTAGCTTGCCATCAGTGTACTACAAACAAGGAACTACCTGATGTAACTTAAAGTGTTTGGCAGCTTTCAATACATCCAAAGAAGATGGAGAATTTCCAAAAATGGATGGCAGCTTTTCCACAGTGACCATCTCAATCTCTTCAGCCATATATGGTTCTTCTTTCAGAAACTCCTTATGAAAGACAAGAGTTTAAGCATATACACAAATTTAGAATATCCAAGAAACATATATCAACTCATAACATATTTT